>NC_092270.1:6115284-6415284 GCF_036320965.1 Panulirus ornatus
CATTATTAGGTTCACAAGCATGGGAGGTCATACAAAGCTATTCAGCCACTTGAGACAACGTACGGACGAAGATCCACACTGAACTGTGTAGATTTTCGACTCGCTTGCAATGGTCACTGTGGGGGGTTTGTTCTTGGGGTGTTTCTCACTCACCATTGCAACCTTGCCAGTAGGTTGAAGAGAGATCTCTCCTGTGGAGATCGGCAGTCTCGTCAGAGAGAGAGAGAGAGAGAGAGAGAGAGAGAGGTAGGGAGGGAGTGTTACGTACATACACAGATCACACAGACCCCCAAGGTCCGAGCGAAGTGGTCTAGTCTTAACACTGAGCAATAAAAAGCAGCCTCCTTGAAAGCACGATATATAAAAAAAAAAAAGGATATTATCTTTAAGATTTATGGAACTACTTTTTTTTTATACAGAGGCTACTCAAGTCGTACATGCGCTTCAGCTGGTGTTAGCAAGGTCAGAAGCTCCACGTGTGCCACCCCAGATTCGTCGACATCCAGTGGAGGAGGGTGTTCTGCCCTCGGCGTAGCAGATACGCACACCCTGGTGTGGTGTGTATCCTTACGTACACCCTGGTGTGGTGTGTATCCTTACGTACACCCTGGTGTGGTGTGTATCCTTACGTACACCCTGGTGTGGTGTGTATCCTTACGTACACCCTGGTGTGGTGTGTATCCTTACGTCTCGAGGCCAGACGACTGAAGAAAGCAATAGAGGTGGAGGTACTTGGGCAAGCCATATGACCCTATGAAGAGGTTAGCTGCCAGGGGACAGTATATGAGAGGACATGGGAAGGACAGGTAACAGAAAACCCTGATGGTCCATGAAGAGGTTATCTGCTTGAGGACAGTATATGAGAGGACATGGGAAGGACAGGTAGCAGAAGACCTTGATGGTCCATGAAGTGGTTTATCTGCTGGAGGACAGTATATGAGAGGACATGGGAAGGACAGGTAACAGAAGACCCTGATGGTCCATGAAGAGGTTATCTGCTGGAGGACAGTATATGAGAGGACATGGAAAGGACAGGTAACAGAAGACCTTGATGGTCCATGAAGTGGTTTATCTGCTGGAGGACAGTATATGAGAGGACATGGGAAGGACAGGTAACAGAAGACCTTGATGGTCCATGAAGTGGTTTATCTGCTGGAGGACATTAAACGGTATCCTACATTCCTAATCTATATAGAAGGAGGAAGGATCGTAGAGAGAGAAATAACAGATCAAAAAGGGAGACACCTGGCTGAGGGACAGGCGAGCTGGGAAATACTGGCTCTCTCTCTCTCTCTCTCTCTCTCTCTCTCTCTCTCTCTCTCTCTCTCTCTCTCTCTCTCTCTCTCTCTCTCTCTCTCTCTCTCTCTCTCTCTCTCTCCCCCCAGCCCGCGTGATGCCAAAGAAATGTTATTAGCTACAGTGACGTCAGGGGACGGAAAGGAGCACAGAGGACTCGTGTGCCGGGGATAGAACTACTCACTCAATGATGATATGCAAATCACTACTGAAAAATGTATTGGGGAAAGACTTTAGAAGTTAGCATTGAAACAAGGTTATCTCCAACAGGATTTTGCAAATCTCGTTTAATCCTGCCTTTTGATGTCACTCGTTTTCGATCTTGATTCAATATATATATATATATATATATATATATATATATATATATATATATATATATATATATATATATATATATATATATATATATATATATTATTTATTTATCTATAAATTTATTTATATATATATATATATATATATATATATATATATATATAGATAGATAGAGAGAGAGAGAGAGAGAGAGAGAGAGAGAGAGAGAGAGAGAGAGAGAGAGAGAGAGACACATAGATGCATAGATAGGTAGATAGATAGATATACTGTATACAGGGCGTCCTAAAGAACTTATCCGAACACACTTTAAAGTGGTTTAGACTAAAGAACTTGTCCGAATGCGTTGTCAAGTTCTTCCCTCTACAGAAGTCGTCCAAATGTCTCACAGGAATCTAGAACTCTAGCGCACGACAGGACGACCCATAAGTACGACGATACGACCTTTGAAGGTGGAATCATATCCAAGGGTCGTACCGTCGTGCTCAAGGGTCGTGCCATTGTACTCAAGGGTCGAACCGTCGTGTTCAAGGGTCGTACCGTCGTGTTCAAGGGTCGTACTGTCGTGCTCAAGGGTCACGACTCTGTCCTCCTCCTGACGGCGGCAAAACCACGACCCCACGACCTGATGTGTCTCTCATCCCGCAGTTTATACCCAGGATGCGCCCCCTGGGAATCGGAGTTTACGTATATCTTTATCTACTAACGCTTTATGGGAGTAAGTGAACTATGTCTCCGTCAAGGCTGTGTGTGTGTGTGTGTGTGTGTGTGTGTGTGTGTGTGTGTGTGTGTGGAAGAAGAAGATGAAGAAGAAGAAGATGAAGAAGAAGAAGAAGAAGAAGAAGAAGAAGAAGAAGAAGAAGAAGAGGAACAAGAAGAAGAGGAACAAGAAGAAGAAGAACAAGAACAAGAAGAAAGAAAAAAGAAGGAAAAGAAGAAGATGAAGAGGAAGAAAGAAGAAGAAGAAGAAGAAGAAGAAGAAGAAGAAGAAGAAGAAGAAGAGGAACAAGAAGAAGAGGAACAAGAAGAAGAACAAGAACAAGAACAAGAAGAAAGAAAAAAGAAGGAAAAGAAGAAGAAGATGATTATGAAGATGAAGAAAAAGGAGAAGAAAAAGAAGAAAGAAGAAGAAAAACAAGAAGAAGAAGAACAAGAAGAAGAAGAAGATGAAGATGAAGAAAAAGAAAAAGAAAAAGAAGAAAGAAGAAGAATAACAAGAACAAGAAGAAGAACAAGAAGAAGAACAAGAAGAAGGAAAAAACGAAGAAGAAGAAGAAGAAGAAGAAGAAGAAGAAGAAGAAGAAGAAGAAGAAGGAGGAAAAATAAGCAGGAGGAGCATTATCTCATGAGGTTCTGTAGTGAGCCAGCTGTGGCGGTAAACACCACCCAATTGTGTATGACTTCTTCTTGTGTCGGCTGGTCACTGGAAACCAGCCTTCCGGAGCGCTGGTCCAAGGGCACAACAAGGTGTCTGGCTCGGCTCTTGTCCCACTGGGTGTGTGTGACCTTCCTGAGGCAGGAGACTCCTGTAGAAGGAGACATTTCACCTCAAAGTTCCACTTTTTTGTATGGATTTTTTCTTTTTTCTTTTTTACGTTTTCTGAAGAGAAATTTTCGCTCCTGGTTCTCCCGTAACGAACTGGCATGACGTCAGAGGGTTGTTGTTGTTGTTGTTGTTGACGTTGCTGTTGCCATGATTTCCTGGTTGGTCTCTCTGGGCGAGAGGGTCCGGCCTAGCTGGAGTCGCTGTAGCAGGAGAAGACCACCTCCCGCTCCACACACACCCCTATGAGCAACGACCTTCTACAGGAGGGAGAGAGAGGCGGTGGCCCGCGCGCGCCCCCCCCCGCGCCTCAGTGCTCGGCCTGGCGAGACGGAGCCTGGAGACGGGAAGACATTACACTCCTGCTGCTGCTCGTGATTAAAGGGCCCTGCTGACGTCATTTGATCCCGACGTGACGTCATTATCCCAGCTGACGTCTTTTCCTGGTTGACGTCGTATGTATAACCCCTCCCCCCCAGGTGACATCATGACCCCCCCCACATCCTCTCCTCAGCCAGGAGTATGCTCCAGAGGTGCTGTATACACACACACACACACACACACACACACACACACACCACACACACACATACACAAACACACTATCTCTAACTCTCTCTGTTTATTTCTCCTGTGTAAAGGGAACTATTTTTTTTTTTCTGTCTTCTCCTTCAGTTCCTCCACGAGACCGCTTTTGTTGAGCGGATCCGGCAGAAAGCCTCAGACACACACACACACACGCGCGCGCTAATGGAGCAGAGCTGAAAATTCAGCAGGTTAATTCAAAATCAGTTGTCGCTCTAAGAATAAACACTTGTCGCGCTAATTTTAGCCCGAGTTAATTAGACTTAATCACATTAGATAATTGGGGGGGGGGGAAGGGAAGGATATATATAATTCACTTTAATGAATTCGACTCTACCACCATTCGTGTGCATTTGGCCTTAAAATAAATAGGAAAAAAAGAAATATGTTTATGTTTTGGGCTTTAAGAAATGCGATTAGGTTAAGCGATCTCTCTCTCTCTCTCTCTCTTTCTCTCTCTCTCTCTCTCTCTCTCTCTCTCTCTCTCTCTCTCTCTCTCTCTCTCTCTCTCTCTCTCTCTCTCTCTCTCTGAGGAAGAAAGCCATGTAGTGCGAACTCTTTATCTGTCTCTCTACCCGTCCATCCTTCTGTCTACCGTCACTCCATTCACACAGCCTCCAAAAAAAAAAAAAAATAAAGACCACATCTCCCGTACGTACACTTAATATGTGATAATGTGATTGTGTAGTCTAAGATCATATAGAGATCTATGTACCAGAAAGACGTATATGTAAGATATGAGAATATATATATATATATATATATATATATATATATATATATATATATATATATATATATATATATATATATATATATATATATATATATATATATTCCTGTGAGTCCACGGGGAAAATGAAACACTATAAGTTCCCAAGTGCACTTTCGTGTAATAATCACATCATCAGGGGAGACACAAGAGAGAAATATAAATCAGTTGATATACATCGAAAAGACGAAGCTAGGACGCCATTTGGTAAACATGCGTCCTAGCTTCGTCTCTTCGATGTATATCAACTGACTTATATTTCTCTCTTGTGTCTCCCCTGATGATGTGATTATTACACGAAAGTGCACTAGGGAACTTATCGTGTTTCATTTTCCCCGTGGACTCATACGAACATCTTGATCACGCGCAAAATTTCATATCCTTTCCAATATATATATATATATATATATATATATATATATATATATATATATATATATATATATATATATATATATATATATATATATATATACGGTTGTCCTGTGGCAATCTCAGGCCTCGTAAATTGCGTGAATGTGCTGTCGTTAAACCTCACTGTTTACTTGTTTGCCTCATTAGCCCTATCCCCTCCTCACCCCACTCCCATCAAAACACACACACACACACACACACAGACACACACATAGCGTCATTGTTACACAGTCCTCGTTGATTACGCCGCCTCCACAGCTCGTTAGACAGGCCACACTGGATTAACGAGGGCAATTGACAGCCCTCCCCTCCCCTCCTCTCCTCCCCTCGTTGATTACCAGTGACCCTCCCTTTATTTACCTCCAGCCGTAATTCATGCAGTTGTCTTCAGCAGACGACCTGGAAATTACTTGTATATGAGTGACGTATATTTACGTTAGTGTTTTACGTGCTGTAGATTTCCATCCGTGATTTTACAGTGGTTTTGTGTTGATTAATCTTTGGTCTTATGACCTTAGTCACCCACTGTCTACCATGATCTCAGAGCCATTCAGTGATTATTTTGATTAATATGCATTTATTGATCATTTCCGTCTCAAAGGACTTTGGTTTGATTCCGTAATTAATCACTTTTTTTTTGGTCAACGCTCATTATTGATTACTTTGATCTCAAAGCCGTTTACGTATTACTTTGATCCCGACACCATTCACAGATTACTTTGATATCAAAGCCATTAAATGATTACTTTGGCCTCAAAGCCATTTACTAATCACTTTGATCTCAAAGCCATTTACCGATTACTTTGACCTCGAAACCACTTACTGATTACTTTGACCTGAAAGCCATTTACTGATTACTTTGACCTCGAAACCATTTACCGATTACTTTGACCTCAAAACCACTTACTGATTACTTTGACCTCGAAACCATTTACTGATTACTTTGACCTCAAAACCATTTACTGATAACTTTGACCTCAAAACCATTTACTGATTACTTTGACCTCAAAACCATTTACTTTGATGTCAAATTAATTTGCTGATTATTCGCTGTTGTTCTGTGTTGAATGTCCAGCTCTCTTCATGCTAACACTGTTAAATAGCCAGTTCTTCTGCAACAAGCCTTTTATCCGTGAGTTCCTGATTCTACATGACCTTACGACCTTTTCGGCCATCAGGTCACACACACACACACACACTTGCTTCTCTCACTCGAGGTCACCGGACTGTCTTGACCTGACCTTTGACCATCAGGAAACTCTGCTGACCTTCCCAGAGGTCAAAGTGGGACGGGTCCGAGACGTGTCGGAAGGACCTAGGGTGATGACCTCTCTCTCTCTCTCTCTCTCTCTCTCTCTCTCTCTCTCTCTCTCTCTCTCTCTCTCTCTCTCTGAAATACGAACGAAGGGGAAAAAAAATATCGCGACGCGCAGATTAATGTTAAAATTTTCCCTGCGGTTCAAAGGCTTTCTTTTTTTCTTTTTTTTTTCCCCCCTTACAGCTGACGAAATTACCTTCCCGAGGTCGGTGTGCCAGCCTTCCCATCCCCCCAGATAAACCAACCTCCCCTCCCAGACAAACCAACGCCTACACAGAGTTCACCTCTGGATAAACCAGGATCCATGTAGAGTCGTCACCCATAGATGAATCAAGTCTCAGATTGTGCCACCCCAGATAATCCAGCTCCCAGACAGAGCCGTCCCCAGTTAAACAACCCCAGACAGAGCTATCCCCAGTTAAACAACCCCAGACAGAGCCATCCCCAGTTAAACTACCCCCAGACAGAGCCATCCCCAGTTAAACAACCCAGACAGAGCCATCCCTTTGAAACATACCAGACAGAGCCATCCCCAGTTAAACAACCCCAGACAGAGCCACCTATGATGAACCAATTCCCTGAAAGAACCACTCGAAGGTCACCTGTTGAACCTTCCAAGGCCACCTGTTGGCCTGGGGTCGGCCCCTAAGGCTCCAACAGATAGATGATGCTCATCTCTCTCGCCTCTTTTGACCCTCGCCCAAGTTCACGTGAGGGATTAAGATCCAGGCTTAGACAAGTTCCCTTCCAGCCAGACACAGCAGTGGCTCCAACCTTCCAGACCTGGAAAATGCCTCAGTTCATCATACACAACAGTCCAGTGATGGCGATGGGGGTCCCCAAGTGCTGGAAAAATTGGTCCTAGGTTCTCCTTCTTCGTCCCAAGTGACGGAAGATGGAATGGCCTTTGAATCCAGTAGTTGATATAAACACGTTGGCCAAAGGTCGAGACGCTTCTGCCGTTCTTCAAGCTTCTGCCGTTCTTCAAGCTTCTGCCGTTCTTCAAGCTTCTACCATTCTTCAAGCTTCTACCATTCTTCAAGCTTCTGCCATTCTTCAAGCTTCTACCACTCTTCAAGCTTCTACCATTCTTCAAGCTTCTATCATTCTTCAAGCTTTGGCCGATCCTAAAGTTGCTACCGTTTATGAAGTTGACACCGATCCAGTAAAGCATTTTTATACCCCATCCTCATAGACGGGCGTCTCGCTTCACCCTCTCCTGAAGGAGGTACGCTTTCCACCCCTTCGTCAGTATCCTGAGAACTTCCTTACACAGAAGGGCTCCGCCTCACTCCACCCTTTCCTCTGCTCCTGAAGGAGGAAGACCTTCCACCTTCGTTATTATCCTAAGATCTTCCTCCTACAGAAGGCTCCCCCTCACTTCAGTCTTTCCCTCTGCTTCTGAAGGAGGAAGACCTTCCACCTTCGTCAGTATCCTAAGATCTTCCTCCTGCAGAAGGGCTCCCCCTCCCTTCAGCCTTTCCCTCTGCTTCTGAAGGAGGAAGACCTTCCACCTTCGTCAGTATCCTAAGATCTTCCTCCTGCAGAAGGGCTCCCCCCCTCACTTCAGCCTTTTCCTCTGCTTCTGAAGGAGGAAGACCTCCAGCCTTCGTCAGTATCCTGAAATTCCTTCACGCACGATCGCCACCTGTCGCTCCTCGCCTGTTTCGCTCGGTGTGAAGGCACGGGCGTTGCGGCAGACTTCCCCCTTAATTACACTACGTATGGTTCAGACGAGCGCGAGACGGGTGAAGGAGAAGGCGAGCGAGGGTGAGGGAGCTATACCACTCGCGCACACAAGCCACACGTCCACAGGGTCGATGATAAGGTCTCGGTAAACCCTCGAGTGATGAGCGATCGGCTTGGGGTAAGGGAGAGAGAGGGAGGGGAGAGCTGTTAGTACAGAGAAGAGCCGGGACGACGCGGCGACCAAGGAGGGTGCGTGTGTGTCTGTGTGTGTGTGTGTGTGTGTGTGTGTGTGTGTGTGTATTTACCTCAACGACAACCCAGCGCACGACGACGATCAAAAAGCCGCCATGGATGTGTCGTTCTTCCCTGTTCTTCGATTTGGGATGACTGGTTGGGGATTGGGGGTGAGGACGGGGGGAGGAGGAGGGAGGGGTGGTCGTTCTGGTGGTGAGGAGACGGTCGTGGAAGGTGGGTGAGAGGGGGTCGTGCCTCCCTTGCTGGTGGTAGACGAAAGTCGTCGTGAGGGAAGAGGTTGTCTTCGTAGCCTCCATATCCCCAGCGCACTTACCACACAACGTACACTAATGATGCATCCCCCAAGTTATAGATAGATAAATAGATAGATAGATAGATAGATAGATAGATAAAGAGGCATAGATAGATAGATAGATCCTCACACGTCTGTCTCTCTTCATCCATTCCTTCTACTATTTCAATTTGTTCTTTATTATCCTCATTGTCCTCCTCCTCCTCCAGTCCACCACTCCAGATACGACCCCCTAACCTCCCCTTATCTACGTGCCCCCAGGTGCGACGTGCTGTCTGGGGGGCATCAACCCCGAACTGTACAAGACGGAGGAGCTGGAGGGGGACTTGGACCAGTACCCGGACGACCACATCGGGCGAGTGTGGCTCCAGCTGGAGTACCACAGCGAGGCTGAGAAGCTCCTGGTCACTCTCATCAAGGCCAAGAACCTTCCGAGCCGACTCATCGGCTCCATCAACTCCTGTGATCCCTACGTCAGGTGGGTCTTCCGTCGCAGACGATGACCGTCTGCCGCGCGTCAGGTGGGTCCTCTGTCGCAGACCATGGTCGTCTGCCTCGCGTCAGGTGGGTCCTCTGTCGCAGACGATGGTCGTCTGCCCTGCGTCAGGTGGGTCCTCTGTCGCAGACGATGTCCGTCTGCCGTACGTCAGGTAGGTCCTCTGTCGCAGACGATGGTCGTCTGCCCTGCGTCAGGTGGGTCCTTCGTCGCAGACGATGACCGTCTGCCGCGCGTCAGGTGGGTCCTCTGTCGCAGACGATGGTCGTCTGCCGCGCGTCAGGTGGGTCCTCTGTCGCAGACCTTACTGAGACTCTGTGTCTCTCAGTGTGATCCGTCAGGTCACAGTTGGTCACAGAGTCACGTCAGGTCATCGACGAGGTCGTAGTTGGTGTCAGTGTCATGCCAGGTCACCGGTCAGGTCACAGAGGTCGAGGCAAACGGGTGAACATAGAGCCATGCATCACACAAAGGGTCAAAAAAAAAGATATTACGAGATTATAGGAGTTTGGTCAGTAAGCTTTTCGTTTAATGGTGAGGAGGGGGGCAATTAACAGGTAATTATACCGGGCTGTTGATGGTGGGGCCTGGTTGTTGTAGCCAGGGTAGGAGATGGAGGAGGTAGGGGAAAAAAGAAGGCCCCCCCCCTCCACTCTCTCCATCACCATCAACACCACCGCCCATCACCCCTACCCATTATCGAGGCGTTTAAAGGAAAATTGTCCCATTTGGCACAATTTGGGGAAATCATGATTACACGTCTTCTGAGGAAAATATATATATTAAGGAAATATTCTTTAATACTCTCCATCATTGTGTGCCTTTCCCTATAGCTCAGTTTATATATATATATATATATATATATATATATATATATATATATATATATATATATATATATATATATATATATATATATATATATACGAATGTATGTATCGGTTCTTTGTTATTTTGATAGTTTCAAAGGATTTTGTTGGCATAGTGTGTAAGCTGTCGGAGTCGGACGTTACTGAAGCTTATGCACAGCTTAGATGCACGCTAAGCTGACGATTTCTTCATGCATGATTTTAAGCTTTGGGTTTTTGTTGCATTTACATATATCAGGATTCATGTTTAGTAGGTAGCTTTAACCTTCACTGAAGCTAAATCGTAGACTTAGCTTTTTTTACAGCTAGACGGTAAGCTTAGCTGTGTGTATGGCTAGACGGTAGGCCTATCCTTGTTTACAGCTAGACGGTAGGCCCAGCTTTGTTTACAGCTAGACGGTAGGCCCAGCTTTGTTTACAGCTAGACGGCAGGCCTAAGCTTTGTATATCGTCTTGTTTACAGCAAGACGATAAGCTTGGTTTTGTTTACAGCAAGACGATAGGCTTATCCTTGTTTACAGCAAGACGATAGGCTTATCCTTGTTTACAGCAAGACGATAGGCTTATCCTTGTTTACAGCAAGACGATAGGCTTATCCTTGTTTACAGCAAGACGATAGGCTTATCCTTGTTTACAGCAAGACGATAGGCTTATCCTTGTTTACAGCAAGACAATAGGCTTAGCTGTGTCTTCAGCTAAACAATAGGCTTAGCTTTCTCTCCAGCCAGAAAATAAAAATCTCACTGACACAGTGTTTGTTTGTTTGCTTTAGATTTTTTTTATGTTTGTCCAGGATCTCGCCTCCCCCCCCCCCCATTCTCCCCCCCCCAAACTACCACCTCCAGTGTTGCCAACTCCCCGTCATCCAGAGTATTTCCCGGCTAAAGTTTAGATATTTTATTTCCTCCCCAGTACAGCCAATTTTCCGCCCACTGGGGTGTCTACTCCATGGCTCGAGGCCCGTCAGTAATAATCTTGCTGGGGAAATACTCACCAAAAAATATAAGTCTATAAGGAAGGAGAGAAGCCATGATAGATATCATCCAAACTTAATCTCATTCTTCGATGGACTTAATCATATGTTTACGTACTGGGCCCCACACGGAAGGGGAATTAGATTCTAAAGTGTTGGAACTTAGATGTGAATTAGAAGGGAAATACTCACAAAAGAAATAAGTCTATAAGGAAGGAGAGAAACCATGATAAACATCATCCAAACTTAATCTCATTCTTTGATGGACTTCATCATATGTTTACGTACTGAACTCCACACGGAAGAGGAATTAGATTCTAAAGTGTTGGAACTTAGATGTGAATTAGAAGGGAAATACTCACAAAAGCAATAAGTCTATAAGGAAGGAGAGAAGCCTTGATAGATATCATCCAAACTTAATCTCATTCTTTGATGGACTTCATCATATGTTTACGTACTGAACTCCACACGGAAGAGGAATTAGATTCTAAAGTGTTGGAACTTAGATGTGAATTAGAAGGGAAATACTCACAAAAGCAATAAGTCTATAAGGAAGGAGAGAAGCCTTGATAGATATCATCCAAACTTAATCTCATTCTTTGATGGACTTCATCATATGTTTACGTACTGGACTCCACACGGAAGGGGAATTAGATTCCAAGGTGTTGGAACTTAGATGTGAATTAGAAGGGGTGGATCTCATTTAACGTTGATTTATCTCGATAACTCTCCCGTGTGTCATAGACGGAAGTGCCATGAGTGAGTAGAGTGTATACTGACATAAGTGTATGACAGAGGGTCTGTCTGGTGAGGTGAGTAAGGGTGTTGCCTGGCCTGGTGAGTCTACCCGAGCGATGAATTCTACAAGATGAGACTACTGGGATATCCCCATCTCGTATGAGAGACCTCAGAGGTCACTAGAACTCCTGACCTTACATGTCCTTGACGTATGTGTGTGTGTGTGTGGTCACTAGAACTCTTGGCCTTACATGTCTTTGACGTGTGTGTGTGTGTGTGTGTGTGTGTGTGTGTGTGTGTGTGTGTGTGTGTGTGTTCATAACCCCTCCTTATAGCCGTCTGGTGTTCATGGCTCCGCTTGACACCAGGTTCCCTCGCCCACAGACCAAAAAACAGAGATTGCGACATTAGAAAGTTCCCAAGGATGTGTGAAGTGCCTGGTGTACCCTGTGACTGACGCCCGCCCGCTCAGCTCTCGCCACGAAATGAAAAGTTCCTCGAAGTACGACCTCAAGTCCGAGAAGGGCTTCGTACAGGCATGTGCACTCACACGAGACCACATCTGCTGCCTGTGTGTCGTAGATGTATGTATTGGTGGTGTGTCGGGTGTGAGTGTGGCATTTGATTTGATGGGGGGAAACTGGTTATAGATACTCTCTCTCTCTCTCTCTCTCTCTCTCTCTCTCTCTCTCTCTCTCTCTCTCTCTCTCTCTCTCTCTCTCTCTCTCTCTCTCTCTGGTAGCCACTCGAGGGTCGCGGAGGAGGAGGAAGGGGAAAGAGGAGGAGGAGGAGGAAGCAGGGCAGTAACACACACCCGCCCACCCTCCCTTGCCACCCCCATTCTTCTACTCTCGAGCGAGACTTTGACACTCCCCCGACAACAGTGGCGCAAGCCCCTCCGGCAACCAATGGCGGCTCTGACCTACTCCTTGAAGGAGTTAGCCCTCAAGGTTTAGGGAGAAAGTCCCTGGTAGGGCGCGACGAGGCTAAAGATAGTGGGTGGTGTAGGAAGGGCGGGGGGGGGGGGGAAATTTACCCTAAAGGGCACGACAGATAGTGAATGACTGATAACAGACGCAGCGCCAGCGATAAGGAAGGGCGATAACACATCACAGTAGAGAGAGAGAGAGAGAGAGAGAGAGAGAGAGAGAGAGAGAGAGAGAGAGAGAGAGAGAGAGAGATGCTGGAGAGAAATAAACAAGAGAGAGAGAGAGAGAGAGAGAGAGAGAGAGACAGAGAGAGACAGAGACAGAGAGACAGAGAGAGAGATGCTGGAGAGAAATAAACAAGAGAGAGAGAGAGAGAGAGAGAGAGAGAGAGAGAGAGAGAGAGAGAGAGAGAGAGAGAGTGAGAGACAGAGAGAGAGATGCTGGAGAGAAATAAACAAGAGAGAGAGAGAGAGAGAGAGAGAGAGAGAGAGAGAGAGAGAGAGAGAGAGAGAGAGAGAGAGAGAGAGGGACAGAGACAGAGAGACAGAGAGAGAGATGCTGGAGAGAAATAAACAAGAGAGAGAGAGAGAGAGAGAGAGAGAGAGAGAGAGAGAGAGATGCTGGAGATGAAATAAAGATGAGAGACATAAATGCCTCAAGATAAATCATGCTCATAATGGACAAGGATAAACAAGATAAAGGCCACAATGAAAAGCGAGTCGTCGGTAGTCATATGCTGAAAAGCGTCAAGCAACGGCTCATCCAACCACAAAGAAAGAGGCGGGAAAAACAGCTTCTGTGACCCCCTAGCATAAGTGTGGACTTCCTGTTGAAAGCCCTTAACACTTCCGGGTGGCTTAAGGCCCATTAGCATCGCGAAGCTGCCCTTAATTAGCCAGACTACTAATTGACATCCCATGGCCTCTGAGCATCCTATAATTAGCAACAGCTAATGGGGCTTCAGCCACTCAACTTGAGGATCTTCCTGTAATTGGCGCCGATTGGTGGAGCATGAGCCAATCAGCTTGAGAGGTGGGAGGGGAAGGGGGACACACGAACGAAGGGGTGTGATTGGTTAGGCTGGAAATGGGGGGGTGTGTCCTCTGTCGCCATAGTGATGACCTGACCTGCTGATTAACACCAATTTTCTCAGTTCGTCCTGGGATCTGAGCCTCCTTGGAATCGCCAGTTTGCCATCCCTCTCTCTCTCTCTCTCTCTCTCTCTCTCTCTCTCTCTCTCTCTCTCTCTCTCTCTCTCTCTCTCTCTCTCTCTCTCTCTCTCTCTCTCTCTCTCTCTCTCTCTCAACCCATCTATCTATCTCACTTCCGCTGGCCGACTTGAAGTGCCGTCCCTTCTTAATCTTCCGCGCTCTCACAATCCACCCATCACCCATTCCCTCCCCTCACTCACTAACTATCCCTCCCTTCCCCCCCTCACCATCCTCCACCCATTCAACCTTCAACACCCTTTCCCTCAACCTTCCCCTCTCTCTCTCTCTCTCTCTCTCTCTCTCTCTCTCTCTCTCTCTCTCTCTCTCTCTCTCTCTCTCTCTCTCTCTCTCTCTCTCTCTCTCTCTCCCCTCAGCCTCCACCACCACTCCTCCTACCCCGCCTCACTTCGAGGGAGGAGCAACATCTCCCTCCTCCTCCTCCTCCTCCTCCTCCCCCCTGCATAATATACAACAGGCCAGTATACAGCGTCATTATCTCCAGCGCAGAGCATTCGAGCCTAACCCCTCACTAACTCCACCCAAAGGTTAAAGGGTCATCGACTTTCCCTAAACTACATCGTACTTTAAAACGCGTCGAACCGATGTGTATATGTGTGTGTGTGTGTGTGTGTGTGTGTGTGTGTGTGTGTGTGTGACCTTCCGAGGAGAAAAGAATATTGTTGTGCTTGTTGCGGTTGGTAACACTGGCGGAGGAAGAGGAGGCGGAGGAGGAGGAGGAGGAGGAGGAATTATTCGCCCAACATGGTATGTCCGGGAGTTTGAGGCGTCGCGTTTGGCTGTTGTGTGCCAAGGCATGAAGCAGCATTGCTTAATAAGGCTTTCATCATTGCTGTTGTGCCATTACCTCTTAAAGTGGTCCGCTCAGAGCTGACGAATGCAAGACTGTTCTTAGATCACGTAGATTCAAAACACGACGACGCTTCAGTTTACTCTCGCTTCGAAACAGATAACGAAACGATCCTGATTCTGGAATCTACGAGAGAAATAGCCCTCTGAGACACCGCCAAATACACATGGTTTATATATCATTGTCTCTTCTAAGAGAAACATGAAACTCGACCCAGTTCATATAAAGATCACAGACAGACAAACTGACAGACAAGTATAGAAATGTAGAACTCTCTCTCTCTCTCTATCTCTCTCTCTCTCTATATATATACCAAAGACAAAGGTATTCACAGCTGACGTAACTCAAAACTTCTCGCTCAGCGATGCGTACAGTCTGGCCAACGTAATATTTTGGTGAGGGCCGATGGCGAACGGAATAAGTCTGAGCGACTGTTGGTATGTTTACCACACGTCGCCCGCTATCCAGATGGGCTGTTTCCCATGGGCGACGCGTTCGCGGTGAGTGAGGGTGGAAGGGAGGGAGGGAAGGCGTCTTGCACGTATCACCTGAAGAAAAGAGAGGGAGAGTTGAAGAGGAGTTTTCGGCTCGTGATTATTGGAGTGGATTGATCCCCAGAGCCCAGATAACCCACTAACCCAGCCGCTTTCTTCCGTACGCCAGACGTTGATACAATTCTTAATACATTTAGCGCATAAAAAGTTAAAGAATGATTGCACTGTGTTGATATTTTCCTATAAAACCAAAGGTTTTTTTTTTTCAGTCTCGAATGAGCCGTTAAATCTATAAGGCGAAGTGTATGTATAAAACCTCACCCATCAAGGGTCAAAGTGCTATCGGTGTTAAGATGATCGCCTCGTCTAGTCCCTTAAATGATAGTAGATTGGAACAGCTTTGTAACGATGGCTGACCTCATCACGCCAGCAAACTCCATTTCGCCCCCTACACACACCCTCACCCTCCCTCCCTCATACTCAATTCGATCGTTCTTTTTCTCACAGAAGAAATTTTCGTAACGTTGATTCCCTCTGTTTTGTTTCTCCCTGCAGGCTGTACCTGATGCCGGACGAGCGAAGGTACCTGCAGACGAAGATCAGAAAGAAAACGTGCAACCCGAGGTTTGACGAAACTTTCGGCTTTCAGGTAAGTTCCAATGTTTGTTTCGACACCAATACGGCAACTGGGATCAGTGGCTCTGAGCCTTTCTGAACGAATGAATTCGAGAGATAATTGAGGAGAATTATATGATTAACCTATTTGATTGCGGACTTGTAGAGGTGGGCCTTTCGGTGCGACGGTATGACCCTTGAGTAGGTCAAAGGCCAGGGCCATCAGTCGTTCGCGTTCAAGGGTCGTACCGTCGTGGTGAAGGGTCGTACTGTCCATCTCAGAGGCAGCAAATTGTTATCAGTGTTTAGATACAGTGAATTATCATTATTATCGTTATAATTACCCTCATTTGTTCCTCTTTAATGGCACTTAAATGACCCTTGCAGAAACTATTGTAAAAGAGGTCGTGACTGTGTGTACGGTTCGAGTACTACGTAATTGGTTGTTGGAGTGAGTGTCTCCTAGGAAACAAACTCTAATGGCTGTTACAATCCCAGCGGTTAACTGGAGCAGTCAGGTCCACAGTTACTGCTGAACAACAAGACATGGGCGTCATGTTGGCCTGCCCTAAGAACTGACAGATCAGGAGAAGCGATGCCTTCGGGACTGAAGTCTTTCTCAAAATCGAGATTGAAGTCTCTCTCAAAAATCTTCATGAATTCCTTCATTCCATGAACAACGTCGGGGGCCATGCATCCCTCCCTCCTTCCCTCCTTCCCTCCGTCCTCTCCTCCTCCCCCGCCTCGCGCGGTGCCCTTCCCAGATAACGTGGGTCCTGGCGGGAGGCGTTAGTCATATCTCCATCGAACAAGAAGAAAAAAGAGGATGTTGTGTACGACAGAAAGCAGGCATTGGCAACCCGGGAGCGAGGATAGTCCCTCTGTTGATGACACTTCTCACAAGGCTAATCAAAGAGAGAGAGAGAGAGAGAGAGAGAGAGAGAGAGTCCTGGCAATGGGGTTTGGAACAGAGATCTTCTGTCCTGGAGGCTTGAGGTCACCTGAGGATATCCTGTGTAGAGCAACTCTATGTTGAGTGCCAAGTGATGGTGATGCCTGGAGTCTGGAACGCAAGTCCCTGCTGGTGTTGGTGATGCCTGGAGTCTGGAACGCAAGTCCCTGCTGGTGATAATGATGCCTGAAGTCTGGAACGCAAGTCCCTGCTGGTGTTGGTGATGCCTGGAGTCTGGAACACAAGTCCCTGCTTGTGATAATGATGCCTGGAGTCTGGGACGCAAGTCCCTGCTGGTGATAATGATACCTGGAGTCTGGGATTTATACAAATGAGCCTGGTGGATCATGACAGCTGCCATGAAGAAGGGAATTTCCTCTGAAAGAAAATGTTTTAGATTTATTTCACTTCGTCGTCGTCCTAGACATGATGTATCGTAATCACCACCAATTGCTTCTCTTACATATGAGGCTCATTACCTCAAATATGAGGCTCAGTACCTTACATATGAGGCTCCCTACATTACATATGACGCTCATTAGCTCACATATGAGGCTCAGTATCTTACACATGAGTCTCCCTACATTACATATGACGCTCATTACCTCACGTATGAGGCTCAGTACCTTACATATGAGACTTCTTATCTTACATATGAGGCTTATTACCTCACTTATGAGGCTCAGTACCTTACATATGAGACTTCTTATCTTACATATGAGGCTTATTACCTCACTTATGAGGCTCAGTACCTTACATATGAGACTCCTTACCTCACATATGAGGATGATATCTCTACGTAGGAGGCCCGTATACAAGTCGGTGCGACCGCTGAATGCGAATGTACACCAACCTAGAACACGACAGCACGACAACACGAGTGTGATGGGACAGCCTTTGACCTGAACTCGTAAGGGTCAGGTCAGAGGCCAAGCCATCATTGTCAAGAGTCCTTTCCTCATGTTCAGTGGTCGTTCCGTCGTTTACCAGGAGTGAAAAAGTACTTTTATTTCAATAAAGATACGGTAGATTCCTGGATTACCGGAAAGCATTTGACAATAAAGATACGGTCGATTCCTGGATTACCGGAAAGCATTTGACACTTGGATTCCCGGAAAGCATTTGACACTTGGATTCCCGGAAAGCATTTGACACTAGCCCACAGAAAATGGTGGGGAAAATAAAAACATGGAGTATTTTAGGCAGATATGCAGACGATCAAGCTTGCTAAGGTAAGCAAAACCTCGCACAGAACGGTGTCCTAAACCAGCCCCCCACCCCCCATCCCCTAAGGAGGGGGTGTGGGGATGTAGCTTTGTACCCAGAAGACCTACAGATTCACCCCCCCCCCCCCACCCCCTCCGCGTTCCGGACCGCGGGCAACTGGCGCCTCTCATCAAAACTCCTGAAAAAGTGAAGGAATTCTTGGCGCACAAGTTTGACTTACAGGGCAACCTCCCCTGAATGGCGAAGCTCCCGCGAGCTGTTCATGTTAGTGTAAGGAACTTATATATTTTTTTTCTTTCCTCTTTTGCACTCGTTCCTCCGTGCCCTTCAGCGCTTCAGGTAATAGGAGCAGGCTGCAGAGACTTAATTCAGGCCGTAATTAGCAAGTAATGACCCCCGAGTTGAGTAAGTCAGCATCGAAACAAATGATCCTGGTCTCGAAGCATCGATCTAGTTCGGCGAAGAGCGCTACTCCTTTGTTTGTCCCGGCTTGGATGGTGGGATCAGGTTTGCTTAGACCCAGACGACCGATGGTTGCCAAGGTGTCCCACGTACGGGCATCAACACTTACATACGCGCGTACATGCGTACAGACAGACACATTTTTACCTTTAAACCCGACCGTGATTCTGTACGAAGGGAGAGAGAGAGGGGCATATAGTTAGCAGAGACGATTGCTTGGTGTGCCCAAGAGAAGAACTTCTGCCCATATTTCTAATGATTCCATGAGCACGATGGAACGACCAGTGAGCACGAATGTACCACTCTTGATCGCGACGGTACGACCCCCTTGAGCACGGACGGTATGACGCTTATTGCAACGACGCCACGACCTTGGCATTATGATGGGTAAACAGTCCTTAAGGACGACATTGCCGTCCTTGAGCACGACGGTACGACCCCTGAGTATGAGTGTGAGATCGTCTGGCTCGACCTGTAAGTGTGAGGTAGTGAAGTAAGCTGGAAGCTCGTCAGATATTAAAGAAAGTAGATCCTCAGTAGATGAAGGGAATATGCAAATGTAGGTAGATAGGTAATTACACACACACACACACACACACACACACACACACACACACCATCCCAAACCCCTACATATCAGCCAGACCCCCATACACTCAAACGCCCCTACATACCTCCCTCTACCTGACACTTAGACACCCACTACACATACCTCCCTCTACCTGACACTTAGACACCCACTACACATACCTCCCTCTACCTGACACTTAGACACCCACTACACATACCTCCCTCACCTTTACATTCAGACATTCTCATTACGTCATGATACCAACTCCCACCACAAGATCCACCACACCACCACACCACAAGCTCCACCACACCAACACCCACCACAAGATCCACCACACCACCACACCACCACAAGATCCACCACACCAACACACCACCACAAGCTCCACCACACCAACACACCACCACAAGATCCACCACACCAACACACCACCACAAGATCCACCACACCAACACCCACCACAAGATCCACCACACCAACACACCACCACAAGATCCACCACACCAACACACCACCACAAGCTCCACCACACCAACACACCACCACAAGATCCACCACACCAACACACCACCACAAGATCCACCACACCAACACCCACCACAAGATCCACCACACCAACACACCACCACAAGATCCACCACACCAACACACCACCACAAGCTCCACCACACCAACACACCACCACAAGCTCCACCACACCAACACACCACCACAAGATCCACCACACCACCACACCCACCACAAGATCCACCACACCAACACACCACCACAAGATCCACCACACCAACACACCACCACAAGATCCACCACACCAACACCCACCACAAGATCCACCACACCAACACACCCACCACAAGATCCACCACACCACCACACCACCACAAGATCCACCACACCAACACACCACCACAAGATCCACCACACCAACACCCACCACAAGATCCACCACACCAACACACCACCACAAGATCCACCACACCAACACACCACCACAAGATCCACCACACCAACACCCACCACAAGATCCACCACACCACCACACCCACCACAAGATCCACCACACCAACACCCACCACAAGATCCACCACACCACCACACCACAAGATCCACCACACCAACACCCACCACAAGATCCACCACACCAACACCTACCACAAGATCCACCACACCACCACACCACCACAAGATCCACCACACCACCACACCCACCACAAGATCCACCACACCAACACCTACCACAAGATCCACCACACCACCACACCCACCACAAGATCCACCACACCAACACCCACCACAAGATCCACCACACCAACACCTACCACAAGATCCACCACACCACCACACCACCACAAGATCCACCACACCACCACACCCACCACAAGATCCACCACACCAACACCCACCACAAGATCCACCACACCAACACCTACCACAAGATCCACCACACCACCACACCACCACAAGATCCACCACACCACCACACCCACCACAAGATCCACCACACCAACACCCACCACAAGCTCCACCACACCAACACCCACCACAAGATCCACCACACCACCACACCACCACAAGATCCACCACACCAACTCCCACCACAAGATCCACCACACCACCACACCCACCACAAGATCCACCACACCAACACCCACCACAAGATCCACCACACCAACTCCCACCACAAGATCCACCACACCAACACCCACCACAAGATCCACCACACCACCACACCACCACAAGATCCACCACACCACCACACCACCACAAGATCACCACACCAACTCCACCACCACAAGATCCACCACACCACACCCACACAAGATCCACCACACCACCACACCACCACAAGATCCACCACACCACCACACCACCACAAGATCCACCACACCAACTCCCACCACAAGATCCACCACACCAACACACCACCACAAGATCCACCACACCAACACCCACCACAAGATCCACCACACCACCACACCACCACAAGATCCACCACACCACCACACCACAAGCTCCACCACACCAACACCCACCACAAGATCCACCACACCACCACACCACCACAAGATCCACCACACCACCACACCCACCACAAGATCCACCACACCAACACCCACCACAAGCTCCACCACACCACCACACCACCACAAGATCCACCACACCACCACACCACCACAAGATCCACCACACCAACACACCACCACAAGCTCCACCACACCAACACCCACCACAAGATCCACCACACCACCACACCACCACAAGATCCACCACACCACCACACCACAAGCTCCACCACACCAACACCCACCACAAGATCCACCACACCACCACACCACCACAAGATCCACCACACCACCACACCCACCACAAGATCCACCACACCACCACACCACCACAAGCTCCACCACACCACCACACCACCACAAGATCCACCACACCACCACACCACCACAAGATCCACCACACCACCACACCCACCACAAGCTCCACCACACCAACACCCACCACAAGATCCACCACACCACCACACCACAAGATCCACCACACCACCACACCACCACAAGATCCACCACACCACCACACCACCACAAGATCCACCACACCAACACCCACCACAAGATCCACCACACCAACACCCACCACAAGATCCACCACACCACCACACCACCACAAGATCCACCACACCAACACCCACCACAAGATCCACCACACCAACACCCACTGAAGAGAGCTTCGAACATCGTACTGTCTCACCCTGACGGAGGACCAAGTCACAATATCTACTCATCGAATACCACCACAGGCCTTCCCTCCCTCCCCCCCAGCCAAGCCCTCGCCCGACGCCTCCTTCACATCTTCGTCAGGTGCGTCGCCGCTCGGTCTCCACATCAAGGCTTCCCAAACTTTGGAATCTGTCGACCTCATCATCACAGACGCACACACTGAGGCCTTCTTCGATCCCCAGTCGCATACTTAGTCAATGATAACTAATTATCTCTCTCTCTCTCTCTCTCTCTCTCTCTCTCTCTCTCTCTCTCTCTCTCTCTCTCTCTCTCTCTCTATACGTATATATATATATATATATATATATATATATATATATATATATATATATATATATATATATATATATATATATATATATATATATATATATATATAAGACGACTAATAGGGGAAGGAACGGGGGGCAGGAAATCCTCCCTTCTCGTTTTTTAATTTTCCAAAAGAAGGAACAGAGAAGGGGGCCAAGTGAGGATATTCCCTCTAAGGCTTAGTCCTCTGTTCTTAACGCTACCTCGCTAACGCGGGAAATGGCGAATATGAAGAATAGAAACTTGCTCTGCCTTACCTAATGCTATATACGGTTTACTACTTCAATGTTGAAAGTTTTTTGGTTTTTTTTGACCCCGAAAATTTCATAGAACCCCCTGTCGACCCCACAGACGTTCATCGCCCCCCCTCCCCCCTGCACAGAACCATCGAGCCCTGGATGGTCTATGAAGACCACTGTGGCAACCACTGGTCTACGAGGACGTCTGCATGACGTAACTCCTCCGTCGGGAGCGATGCGTCTTCCAAATCCGGGTAGACACCTGATGAGGTCATGTGATGATGGTTCACGAGATGAGGCGGGAGCTCTTCTCTCTCTCTCTCTCTCTCTCTCTCTCTCTCTCTCTCTCTCTCTCTCTCTCTCTCTCTCTCTCTCTCTCTCTCTCTCTCTCTCTCTCTCTCTCTCTCTCTCTCCGCCCCCGTTTCTCCCTCCCTCACAATCGCTGAGGCCCACTAGCGGGAAGCCAGGTCCTCCTCCTGCGAACTCGTTGTTCAGCGCACAAAAGTTCCCTGCAGGAGGTGGTCGTTGTGCATCTAGGTCAAGGCCACGCCCTCAACGCACCTCGTCGGTTGACGTGCATGTGTGAGAGAGAGAGAGAGAGAGAGAGAGAGAGAGAGAGAGAGAGAGAGAGAGAGAGAGAGAGAGAGAGAGAGAGAGGACACGTAACCCTCGCGTGATGCATTAGCAACCACAGGATCCCTCATCATGACCACCAGCCCAGATGACTCTCTCTCTCTCGTGCCGTCTACAGGATATTAGCTTCAGCTCTTTGCCCGCCGCAACCCCTCGGCTGGAAGAGGCTTTCCCAGGGACAACGGGAGGGCGCAGGGGAGATCCTTCTAAGCCAAGGGCAGAGTCCTACGAACCATAAGTCCCATATCCCCCCCTTTCCCTCCCTGAAGTTCGTAGCCCTCCGTAAGCAGGGACGACCTGAGCTAGGACGTGCAGGACCTGAGCTAGGACGTGCAGGACCTGAGCTAGGACGTGCAGGACCTGAGCTAGGACGTGCAGGACCTGAGCTAGGACCTACATGTCGGCTGGCTGCCATCACTGGAGCCTCCACTTGGGTTACTGTGACGCGACGGTGACTGAAACGTCCAGTTCATGGGGAGGCCCACTGGAAAGTCTAAAGAGCTCCAGGGCGACCACTGGGAAGTCTAAAGAGCTCCAGGGCGACCACTGGAAAGTCTAAAGAGCTCCAGGGCGACCACTGGGAAGTCTAAAGAGCTCCAGGGCGACCACTGGAAAGTCTAAAGAGCTCCAGGGCGACCACTGGGAAGTCTAAAGAGCTCCAGGGCGACCACTGGGAAGTCTAAAGAGCTCCAGGGCGACCACTGGAAAGTCTAAAGAGCTCCAGGGCGACCACTGGAAAGTCTAAAGAGCTCCAGGGCGACCACTGGAAAATCCAGGTCCTCAACTGCTCATGAGGTTTAACAGTATAATAGACATATAAATCTATAAAGTCACCTCCAAAGGGGATGCGTGAGAGTCGGTCAACAGTGGAAGAAGAAGAAAACAAGAGGGCCTTCTTAGTCCAAAAGAGGTCCCCCCCCTTACCCTGCTGACGCGTGGAGCGCAGACAGTCGCACCAGAGTGGTCTTACCGTCCAGTGATAATGATAATAATGATAATGATGATAATAATAATGATGATAATGATAATGGTTTTAAGGTTCTGGTTTACCGACAGATTACAGCCAAGGATAATAATGATAATAATGATAATAATAATGATAATGGTTTTAAGGTTCTGGTTTACCGACAGATTACAGCCAAGGAGCTGGAGGAGCGGGCACTGAAGCTGACCTTTTATGATGTGGACAGAGACAAAAAACACCAGGTGATCGGCCACGTTCTTTTCTTGCTCAAGGTATGACACTCCCCCCGTACCGAGCTCTGTCTGTCTATCGCGAGTCCATCTGTCTGTCTATCATGACGTCAGTGGCCCCATAGAGCGCTTCTAGGGTGTATGGCCTAAGGTAGTCCAATGCTCACTCTTATATGTCTTATTTCCAAGCTTATTTCCATGCAGTAATAAGGTAGAGATGGACATGAAATAACTTATTTCTAACCTGTAGGTAGGGAGATCTACCCTCGCTAAACCCCCGTCACTTACCGTCCATTTCTGTCATGCAGCCAGTGATATTCTCTGTGTGCTGTCCTCATCCACTATCCTCTAACTTTATCCCATCCATCCACTTCTCTAGTTTATGTTGTCCTCATTCACTATCCTCTAACTCAGTCTATCCCATCCATCCACTTCTCTAGTATATGTTGTCCTCATCCACTATCCTCTAACTCACTTTATCCTATCCATCCACTTCTCTAGTGTATGTTGTCCTCATCCACTATCCTCTAACTCAGTCTGTCCCATCCATCCACTACTCCTGTGCTGTTAGAGTACTTCTGTACATGTTGTGTCATAAGTTTCTCGTTTGATTTCACTCACTTTCGTGCTCATGGCCTTTGGCTGGAACCCATCGATTAATTCGCAGTGCTCCCACAAGTGTGGCCGAGCTAACCCGAGCAGTGTATTCTAGCTGTGCCTTCAAGTAGGATGTAAACACCTTGAGGAGTCTTTCCTCATCTACGTATTTGAAAGCTGGTGTGTTTGTACTAATCGCATGTGTGTGTGTGTGTGTGTGTGTGTGTGTGTGTGTGTGTGTGTGTGTGTGTGTGTGTGTGCCCTCATGTATGTGTGCCTCGTGTGCATTACATAATGTGTCAGACACATGCTCATCTAACATTTGCCATATCTATTTCTAAATATGTTTCTAAGGAACTGCATGAAAAGAAGAGTTGTCTCTGCACTACAGACCTGATGGAGTGGTGTGGACGAAAGTTGTTAGTGTGGATGAATGTTGTTAGTGAGGACGAAAGTTGTTAGTGTAGACGAATGTCGTTAGTGTGGACTAATGCTGTTAGTGTAGACGAATCTTGTTAGTGTGGACGATTGTTGTTAGTGTGGAGTAATGTTGTTAGTGTGGAGTAATGTTGTTAGTGTGGAGTAATGTTGTTAGTGTGGAATAATGTTGTTAGTGTGGACGAGTGTTGTTAGTGTGGACGAGTGTTGTTAGTGTGGAGTAATATTGTTAGTGTGGACGACTGTTGTTGGTGTGGAGTTATGTCGTTAGTGTAACAGGGACGTAAACCAACGCTTGGTGTCAGAGTGATGTAAACATACTGATATAAGCCTCTCTCTCTCTCTCCCCACCTTGTCCTGCGGCAGGACCTGTACCCGTGGGAGGGCAAGAGGATGCTCCGGCGTGACCTGGAGAGGGAGGTCAGCCTAAGCCCCCGGGAGCTGGGCCAACTCGAGTTGTCCCTCTGCTACAACGACAACCTTGAACGACTCACAGTCACCGTCGGCGACGCCAAGCAACTCAAGGTACGTGGCAACCTTCGGGTCATATGTGTATATACACACGACCCTTTCTCCTGCATCAGAAAGTGAGGTATATACACACGACCCTTTGTCCTGCATCAGAAAGTGAGGTATATACACACGACCCTTTGTCCTGCATCAGAAAGTGAGGTATATACACACGACCCTTTGTCCTGCATCAGAAAGTGAGGTATATACACACGACCCTTTGTCCTGCATCAGAAAGTGAGGTATATACACACGACCCTTTGTCCTGCATCAGAAAGTGAGGTATATACACACGACCCTTTGTCCTGCATCAGAAAGTGAGGTATATACACACGACCCTTTCTCCTGCATCAGAAAGTGAGGTATATACACACGACCCTTTGTCCTGCATCAGAAAGTGAGGTATATACACACGACCCTTTCTCCTGCATCAGAAAGTGAGGTATATACACACGACCCTTTCTCCTGCATCAGAAAGTGAGGTATATACACACGACCCTTTCTCCTGCATCAGAAAGTGAGGTATATACACACGACCCTTTCTCCTGCATCAGAAAGTGAGGTATATACACCAAAATATCTTTGATTCGCTTTTCCCATCACAAGCCTCTCACGGCAGCGTAGGAGAACGGATGCACTGGATGCAAATCCGCATTCACTTGATTTTTTGGGGGGCAAGGGTTAGTCGCATATGAATTAAACAGCGTTTCGAACGGGTCGCACCTGGCACACACACACACACACACACACACACACACACACACACACACACACACACACACACGTTGGTGGGGGGGGAGGGTTTCGCTTTGGTGTTACGACTATTTAGACGTTAAGACAAAAGTCCCCTGGGCCACTATGAGGTTGTGAGGGAGGGAGGGAGGGAGGGGAAGCCTTGAACACATTAATGTAATTAGGAAGGAATGGATGATCATCATGACCAAAAGAACGTAAGCCCCTAAATGTGACTATGGTAAACAGCTACACATACCAGCGGGACACACCCCATTTGTAAACACGTCCTTGTGACTTTAAAAGTCATCCACGAAAAAAAAAAAATTATATATATTAAATATTATCTTATCCCTGGGGATAGGGGAGAAAGAATACTTCCCACGTATTCCCTGCGTGTCGTAGAAGGCGACTAAAAGGGGAGGGAGCGGGGGGCTGGAAATCCTCCCCTCTCGTTTTTAGTTTTCCAACAGAAGGAACAGAGAAGGGGGCCAGGTGAGGATATTCCCTCAGAGGCCCAGTCCTCTGTTCTTAACGCTACCTTGCTAATGCGGGAAATGGCGAATATCTTGAAAGAAAAGAAAATATTATCTAAAAAATTTAGAACTGCTTCTCATTGTGGGGGTTTAGAGGAGCTTTTCATGTACCTCTGAGTATAAGCTTGGAGGCTTTATGGACTATCTCAAAAGGCTTTGAGACAAAGGGGAAGCTAATTTAGTGGCTCTCAGAGGTTCAGCCAAGAGACAGCAGCCAGGGAGGGAGGGTGGGAGTGTGGAGGCGCCATCCTAGTCTGACGAACAGTATCATGTTTACCGTCTGCTGTTGATTAGCGCCACCTGTGGCAGTCACGTAGTCCCCTTCAGGTCCCGCTATAGACCTGATCCCGCTCTGCTCCAGCGCGCTATACCCTCCAAGACCTTCAAAATCAACCCCCCACCCCACCCTTAAAGGTCTTTGTAAGCACACCTTCCACCCTCCAAGACCTTCGTAATCACACCCTCCAAGACTTTCAGAACCACACCTTCCACCCTCCAAGACCCTTCAGAACCACACCCTCCAAGACCTTCAGAACCACACCCTCCACCCTCCATGACCCTTCAGAACCACACCCTCCACCCTCCAGGACCCTTCAGAACCACACGAACCACACCCTCCACCCCTTTCCTCCTGATCATTATAACATCTCCCATGGAGGGGAAAAACACGCTGGCTTTTAACTCCTTGAATTAATTATAACTTTTCTCTACTTCCTGGAACTCCCCGCTTAGGTCGGACCAGGTGCCAACGTCATTTGAGGCCTTGACCTCTCTCTCCTACCCACTGCCTTGGGGGGTCAAAGCTAATTAGTGCATTGCCACGTATGGGAGGTAGGTCGGTGGGTCACTGAACTGCCACAGAAGAGTCTAATTGAAAGCGATGAGGCCGACTCTCAAATCAGCTTGTGGACGTGGTTGACTCCCCTGTCATCCAGGCCTAGACTGTAATCAGGTTATTCACCAGTGTAAAAAGAAAGGTGTATAATGCATCTCAACACCAGGCCAGTTATTCATTTCATGCTGTGTTGACCCCCTCCAAAGTAAAAAGTTCCGGTTCATGTCCTCTTGGTTGTAATTGTGTTCACGTAACCTCATTCCAGGTCGACAAGGAACTACGACAGGAGAAGGACGAGTTCCAGGCCAGAATCGCTCTCATGCAGCAGACAAAGGTCAGTTTCAAGCCAGGATGGCTCTCATGCAGCAAGCAAAGGTCAGTTCCAGGCCATAGTGGCTCTCTCATGCAGCAGAAGAAAAAAGGTCAGTTCCATGCCATAGTGGCTCTCTCATGCAGCAGAGAAAAAAAAGGTCAGTTCCAGGCCATAGTGGCTCTCTCATGCAGCAGAAAAAAAAGGTCAGTTCGAAGCCAGGGTAGTTTCCATGCAGCAGACATAGGTCAAAGATCCGTTCCAGGCCAGCCTCCGTGCAGCAGACACTCATCATAATCACTGACGAAATGATCATCCAGTGACCTTCTATACATCCCAGTAATCGTATCTTCCTGTAATTGTAATTACTCTGATTACTATGCACCCCAGTAATCATATTTTCCTGTAATTGTAATTACTCTGATTACTGCTTAACATCACAATGTTACTCTCTCGTGTAGGGAGTGTACTCCATAAGGATACATCAGTAACACAGTCAACTACTCCGAGTTAGAGTTGGCAATCATGAGTTTACTGGATGACATCACTTTGAGACTTTGTGGGCTTAATGTGTGAGCAGGCACTGTGAGCTTAATGTGTGAGCAGACACTGTGAGCTTAGTGTGTGAGCAGACACTGTGAGCTTAGTGTGTGAGCAGATCGTGTCAGATTCATTGTACGATAAGACCCTTTTGAGTTAAGCAGGTGATCAGACCTTGTGAGGCATAATAGTGGCAACTGATGTATGCAGATGTATTTAACTTCCTATAGCACAACCATAATCACTTCTTACCAGTCTATCTAATGCCATCCACCACTACTACTACTACTACTACGCCCACTACTTATAACCTGTCGCTTCTGGTTTTTACGCATTTACGCTTCTTTTTTTGTAACCTCTGTTCTTCTTAACACCCGCCTTAGCAACAGCATTTACCCCATGCTCGTCCCCATAGGTCACCAAGACGAAGAAAACGGCGGTAGCCAAGGGGTCCGACTCGCCCTCCTTCAACGAGAGTTTCCACTTCAAGGTGACTCCCGACGCCCTGGATACCACGGCTGTCAGTGTGGTCGTCACAGTCGGGAAAAAATCAGGTACGTTGCACGAGGGACGCCAAGCTTCTGACGTCACACACACACACACACACACACACACGGGAGGAAAGGGACTCCATGTTTCTACGTACTCAAAGGGTCCTTTCCTTGTACTCTGTGACTGGGTTAGTAAGCCTTTCGAAACTTGAGTACCTTCAGTTTTTGTACCGAGATGTTATTAATTGTTTCGATTTTGATCCCATCCATGGCTTAGGACATGTCTTTAAGATGACTGTCGTAATTCATCTGTGTATGGGTTTCCATTCACAAAGGCTGCGTGGCATCCATCGTGCAGGCTGGTGGTGTGCGCTGGAAGGCTTCGCTCACGCTCACACATCTCTCGTCTTTTCCAGACAACGTCGTGGGACGTGTGCAGCTTGGCTCCTTCATGTTCGCTCGGGGCCGGGCTCTGGAACACTGGAACCTCATGCTCTCCAAGAAACGACAGCATGTAAAGCAATGGCACACCCTCACCTAGGTCTCCTGCCTACTTCACCCGCTTTCTCCCACTGTGTTGTTGGGGCGAGGCTGGAACCCAACGTCATTTCCCAACCTCCAGCGGGACCTGGTCGTCAGCTCCACCACTTCGACACCTTCGCTTTCAACCAAATGCTTCGACGTCCTCCACAAGACTGGAGGACCTCCTCCTTCTTCGTCTCCCTAGTTCCTCTTCACAGCTCTTTATGATTTCCAAAATATCACACCTCAAGAAAAGACGATCGTATGGATTGAGTGAGGAAGGCTACACACAGTGTTGGCAGAGCGTGTGATTATTCATTTATCAGTGTTGCTGTTGGTGTCGGGAAGTGGTAAAAGAGTCTTCACGTCAGCACAAAGAGATTTATATAGGTCTACCATTACTTGTTCTCTACCCAAGCAGACTGTCCTCTTATATAGTTCAAACTGTTTCCTTCTGAATCATAAAAACTGACCTTTTTGATTCTTTGAGTGAATTGGTAAATGTGACTGCAAGAGCATCATGAAAGCACGTTTATAATAGCATTAACATTGTTTTGTGATCTTAATGTACATCGTGGAAAATAGAATAATAAGATTGGCGAATTCACCAGCAGAGTTGTGAAGATAAGAGACAAATAAGGGTTTGATTAACATGAAAGTAGGTGAAACATTTGCACAAATTAACAGATCCTATGAAAACCTGACGTAACTACAACGAGCAGCAGGATAATTACCTTAATTTTCAGTGGTTTTCGTCGAAATACACCCAATTTAATGTCGTCTACTGAGGAGCATCACATGGAATGTGTCCGTCTGCACATCGGTGCACACAACGCCCAGCTACTGCAAGGAAACATACCATATTAATCGCATACTTTCCATAGAATTTCGAAAATAAGGTAAACCCAAGATGCTACGGTAAGCTAAGTAAGGCTCTTATATGTTTTCGTTATTTCTAGAAGTGTTTCGCCTAAATTCTACGTTAATTAACCCTACAGTAACCATGATCTTCATGTCCCTCCCCGCTACCGGCTATTCCGTTACCACTGAATATAGTCCATTCTCCACAACGCAGCACACGACCATCGCAAACCAGTCACTGTTTTTCCATGTTTCCCATTAAGTAAAACTTTATATTTATATATATATATATATATATATATATATATATATATATATATATATATATATATATATATATATCGCTTGGCATTTCTTTTCAAACAGTTCAGCGCTTTGAGATGATTGAATTCCAGTGTATAATCTTCAGCAAAAGTAAAGTTGTCTGGCCTTTTGCTAAGATCATTTGACTTCTTTTGCAAGTGAGGATACATGAACAAAAATATAACAAACTGTTAGGAATTTTCACATATATATATATATATATATATATATATATATATATCGAGAAGTTGCTTGTTCAAAAATGTTACCATTCACCGATGTCTTAAGATCTAAGATTATCTATCACTTGTGATGCCGATAATCTAAAGTAAGTCTTTGAAGATATTCACACTGTTAATTGAAGAATTTCCTCCCATTGTGCATGTAGAAGACAAAGACTCTTGTATCCAGTGAGAACCGCGTACTGTGATATCATTTAAAACCAAGGCGACACTCCACAACTGCTACCAGTGATAAAATTAATATATAAGTTAAAGATACGCTTTGTCTGTGTGATAGAGTAACTCTCATTTGGTACCAAGAATTCTTCGAGAAGTTTTTGCCCTTAAAATTTTGGAAATTTGTCACATGAGGTTAACGATTTTAGAAAAGATGGGAAAATGCATTGATAAATACATAACCATCGCTCAAACAGATCTGTGGCCTGTTGGTTCACCTCTGTCGCCGAAGGAAACCACACAAGCAAGGTTCGAAGGTGTCGTGAGGAAAGGTGAATGAAGGAAATGTGAGTTCTCCCACTGTCTGAAAGTCTAGAGTTGTGAGGCAATGCCACAAACACCTCGTCTTAGCAAGACGTACAGTAATTCTCTGGTGACATCACGCTGTATTGCTTGTGGCACGTTTTTAGGTGATACCACTTTTCGCCAATTATAAAGATAGGATACGTATTTCGTAACAGTATAGTAACTCTTATTAGATTTACGTATTTCGTAACAGTATAGTAACTTTTATTAGATTTACGTATTTCGTAACAGGATAGTAACTTTTATTAGATTTACATATTTCGTAACAGTATAGTAACTTTTATTAGATTTACGTATTTCGTAACAGGATAGTAATTTTTATTAAATTTTCGTGGGTGATTAAATAGCAGTTTTATTTTCTCTATGTAAGACGGCAGCTCCTTAGCAGGCTAGAAGTGGCTGAACCACAGTCTCTGATTCGGATCAACCTTTGCTCAAACCAAAAGTTTGAATTAGAAAACACCTCCATATTAATGTGTGATTTTAGGTTCTCTGTTTTTTTTTTTTTTTTTTGTTAGCCTTTTAAAGAACTTGAGCCCCCGGTATTTATTTTTATAAACATTCCCTATTTTCTGTTGTGTATACAAGATAACCAAAGAAAATTGATTGCCCGGTTTTCTTCTTTTCAAACTTCGACCCTCTCTGTCGCTCCGTGATAGGTAACCCATTACAATGTCCTCTGGGGAAAACCATTACATCCAAGAGCAACACAGATGTGACCGGCATCTAATGACATTCATATGGGAGTTATTTCGAACGATGCTGTAAATGAGGTAAGCTCAGATTTTTCAAATGCATACGATTCACATAGATTGCCATAGTATGTGGTCAAAGCCCTAAGTTGGGGATGAATTACAATATTCAGCGCAGTCTATGAAAAAGAAAATCACTATATTCGATGAACCTATTTCGAATCTTTTTAAAAGTCAGTTGCTGTGCCCTTTTGAAATGTGTGTAAATAGATATCTACAGTGGAACAATTTTGTGCTTTGTTGTTAATGTCGTGGAAGGTGATTGATGAAATAGTTGACGTCAATGATGCGTTGGATTTTGAGCGCATTTGATAAACATTGGTGAAGCGTTGTCGAGAGTAGACTCCAATGACAGGTTGGCTTTTGAGCGCATTTGAGTCGACTCCAAGGATACGTTGGCTTTTAAGCGCATTTGATGAAGGGTGCTGAAGCCTAGTGTGGGTGGGATAATGTCGTCCAAATGCAAGTTAGGTTTCGTGGTTCTTGTGTCCTCGCTGTGTTCGGTCAGAATTGCAGGTTCTTGCGTCCTCGCGGTGTCCGGACAGAGCTTATAGGCTCTCGTGTCCTCGCTTTAGTGCCCGGACAGAACCTGCAGGCTCTCGTGTCCTCGCTGTGGTACCCAGACAGAACCTGCAGGCTCTTGCGTCCTCGCTGTGGTGCCCGGACAGAACCTGCAGGCTCTTGCGTCCTAGCTGTGGTGTCCGAACAGAACCTGCAGGCTCTTGCGTCCTCGCTGTGGTGCCCGGACAGAACCTGCAGGCTCTTATGTCCTCGCTGTGGTGTCCAAATAGAGTTGGAGGCCCCTCGTAGTAGGAGCCAGGCAGCCATAAGTGGTTGCTCTTTATCATGTATGTTCCTCCTATGTACTTTAGATCTGTTGCTCTGGCTGCCAAGTCAGAGAAGCATGTATTCATCCGCTGATTTCCCTTTTATCTTGGCAAGCCATATATATGGCTATATATATAATATATATATATATATATATATATATATATATATATATATATATATATATATATATATCATTTCTTCCACGGTACGATCCCAGAGCACAATTGTATAACCCTTGATGTCTTATGCTCTGTGCACTTCCTAATGTCAATGTGGAGCTCATGCTGTGATTCACTTCATTGTCCATGAAATTTTGGCTTCGTACCAGTGGAACTTTTAAGCCTTTATTTTCTCGTCGATAAGATCAGCTTATCGACGAGAAATAATAGCCCGAAATATTCATTACCCCGCCTCCTCCCTTCAGAGAATTCGCTTCTTTGTGGAGTAAGTATATGATGTGTTCTTGCCACATATGTTGGTAGTCCTTTACCATCATTGAATTCGCTATACGAGGTTGGTATTTCCCAGTGAATGGAGTTCTACCGTATATTATAAGCAGATTTTGATCGCCAGAACTTGCCTTTAACCAGCGTAGCTTGTAGGGGGTCACATATGTAGGCGTAGTTGACAACCCAGAGATCGTGTATACATATATGTATTTTTAAAGATGTTCTATGTATATGTGAAGACAACGGCTATATTTGTACTTGGAAGTATCTATACATCTATATAGTGTTTATATGCTATAGAATAACTGTCTTTTTTTTTTCGTCCTTTCAGTGTACGAATTCGAAAAGTTTTCCGTATCATTCTATGTATTTCATTGAGTGTTTGTGTGCGTGAACGTGCGTGTGTGTGTGTGTGTGTGTGTGTGTGTGGGTCATTTTGATACAGAATCCGTTTCCTTTTTAGCCTTACGAAGACCTGGGCAGTTTATTCAAGATCGATTTATTTCTAACTTATATTGCATGAATTATGGCAACGCCATGCATGGCGGCTTTCGTCAATCATTGTCGCCCTGCGAGGTGTTTAACGGCAGATGTCATGTCCTCAGGGAGAAAGACATTTGCATATGGTGTCAAAGGAGTTGTAAATGTGCGATCGCACGACCCTTGAGCACGACGGAACGACCCTTGGGCACGACGGTACGACTCTAGCACGGCCAAACGACCCTTGGGTATAATGGGGTGGCTTCTTACCTTGACCCTATGTAGGATGGTCAGGTCAAAGACCACTCTGTGATATTCAAGGGTCGTTTTGTCGTGCTCAAGTGTCGTTTTGTCATGTTTAAGGGTCGTATTGTGCTCAAGAATTTTACTCAGATTTAAATTACTATAAAGTCATATTTTACGTACAATATATACTGACAAAACAGCAAACTCTGCTTTCAAACTGAACCAATATTTATCTTTTTATATATATATATATATATATATATATATATATATATATATATATATATATATATATATATATATATATACCTGGATGCTTCGAGATGTATAAATGTTTTCGCCTTCAGTAAGCACTGGTGCGGAAGGCCTGATGTTCATTGTAATAAATGCTCTATATGTTTTGGCTTTTGTTTAACTCTCCTTTCCTGGTTCGACCGCAGACTCCTAGGCCAAAATTGGCGAGATGATGGGAGTCGTGAAAAATATGGATAGAAATGGTAAAAGATGCCTAGGACACATTCCTAAAGAGTGATTATTTTATAAAGGATACTTGTCTCTCATTTTCAGAGTTCCAGAACAACAGTTCAACATGAGGTAGGAAATAATACGCAAATTGTATCACCTTATCATTAATCAGTAAGACATAGTGCGCCAAATGAAGGAACGACCCAGCCTAACCAGGGTTAATTGCATTCGAACACTAACTAGCCTTATGGTAAAAATCAAAAAAGAAAATATATATTCCTTGAAAAATCATTTATTTTTCATCTTACATACATTTTTACCGAAAGATCAGCTTAATTCCATTTCCTTTCAGTTTTACCTTTCTTCTAAATCCAGCAAATAAGCTTGAAGGGGATGTATTGCATAAAATATGAGCTCAATTAATGACATCCTAAAGACCACTGGAACCTATCCCAAATATATTGTGGCACCTGGAAATATGTGACAACTCTTCCCTTAGTATCAACTCTTGCACAATGAAGGCATTATGATATTGTGAATAAACTTTAGAATAGTTGATCGAATTTACGTTATTTCAGGCTGACTTTTCCTTTCGTGAGTGATTTGAAATAAACGCTGAAAAATCGTGCAGAAATAGAGCACTATTTTCACAATCTTGCAACTAAATTTCAACCAATATCGACTGTACAACACTGAAAAGTGTTACCTGCCATAGGTCAAGGGAGTCATGTTGTTATTTTGATGTGTGTTATTTACAAATGCCATCGTGCCTCTTAGGGAATTAGCAGTCAACAAGATGTCTTCAGTATTGCAGACATAAACATCTGAATACCACGCAAATACCGATGCACTCAAAAAGTGTGAGTATATAGTTATTTTGGAGTATCTACAGCGATGGTGAATTTGATGTTGCTAGTCGCAATTGATGGTAATTGTTAAAATAGGTGAATAAGATCACTAATGTAAAACACAGGGAAAGTAGAATAATGTGAGGGATTGTGACAAAAAAAAAAAAAAATTGGAAGTGTATATTAGCTACATTATTTTTTCATTATGATTGATATTCTGACATGGCTGAATTTGAGAGACATATTTGAGTCCCGGCTCATAGAAACACAAAAGATGTCTGCCATCGAGGGCATCCGCAGTGATCCTTGGACTGCGAGGCATGTTTGCCTGTGTTGTGGGTCAACATATGATCAGCGAGAGAGTGGGTAGGTTTGAGCCAGTCATCCACAGCTCCTGCTAAGTTGGCAAGTTTGCTAAGAGCAGGAATTTCGCGTATTAGCTAGGATTTTACTAGGTTCTTTTTCGTCATTCTTATATGGATGGTCGTATATGATGATAATGAGGGTTTTCAGGTATGAACCTGGCTTATTCAACTTCATTTTCACGCATGTAAGCGCACGTTTTGTTTGTCAGAAACAACTAGTAAATATGGAGTGTATTTTTTTTTTTTTTTTTTCTATCGCTCGCGGCGGAGCATATCCTTCCAAACCGGACTTTGTGTACAGGGTTGCTGGTAAATGCCGCACCTGCAGTTTAGATACCACAGGATCATACGTCTTGCACTGAAATCACCAGAGATAGATAAAAGAAAAAAAAAAAAAAGACCCGCAGTTGTATAGAAAATGAGAACAAAACAGCTGATAGCACTGGTACTGGTTAGAGGTGGTGGAGCCTTAGGCGGGACGCCAAACCAGTTTGTACTTATGAGGACCCGGGTCTTATGGCCTGTGGGACGTAAATGAACGACTAGACCCGCATACTTTTAAGACTACCACTGGGGAGTAACGTTTTGCTTCCTTGGCTTTGTTAAACGTCAGTTCGTATTATGTTTACATCCACGGACATGTTGTCCCTGGTGTTTACGTCCACGGACATGTTGTCCCTGATGTTTACATCCACAGACATCTTGTCCCTGATGTTTACATCCACAGACATCTTGTCCCTGATGTTTACATCCACGGACATGTTGTCCCTGATGTTTACAGCCACGGACATCTTGTCCCTGATGTTTACATCCACAGACATCTTGTCCCTGGTCTAGCCTAGGAGTTTATATCCATGGACTTCTTGCCCAGTTAGTTTACTTCCAAAATCAAGTCATTTTGCTTTAAGGACTGTCATTTGTAGCTGGTCTAGCATGTAGCTGGTCCAGCCTAGTTGTATTTACTGTCTTGCGTTGCTTTCAGTCTACCAATCCGTATTTAGCGTAATAATTGTCATCATATTGAAAGGTATTGTCAGAGGATATCTTTACTACACCCTCACCACTGGTCGTTGACCGAGGTTTTATTGAAAGATATTGTCAGAGGATATCTTTACCACACCTTCACGTTGTTCGTTGACCGAAATTCTACGGGCGCAGGCTTGGGCCACCTTTATTACACCTTGATCCACACAACACCGTTGATATTATTACACCCACAACACCACTGTCTTTTGACATCGCAACTTCACCTATAAGGGTCAGGTCAGAGGCAATCAGCACGATATCCCTTATCCTCACTACGCCCTTGACATCACTGGCCTTTGGCCTGACTGCTATAGGTCGGGTCAGAGGTCAGTTATTCACCATTATATTCACTATGGAAGGAGGTGCGTCTTCGCTACATCCTCAATTCATTCACGACAAACACAGCTTCACACACACTTGACCTCTGTAGCATCATCAGTAAATGCCATGTATTCTCTACATACTAGATCAACAACCGAACAAGCTTCATATTTAAGATAAATCTTCACCAACACAGCAATTCTTAACCCAAGAAGTAACCTCGTCCTTAACTCTGACCCTTGACCTGGAAAATTGGACAATACTATATTTGGGAAAGTATGACTGTAGTCATGAAAAATAAATGTTCACTACACGCCAAAAACAAAACAAAACGAAAATATTGACCACCTTCTAAATGTCAACAATGAAGATACAATGTTTCCTCTTAATGGATCATCCTGGATACATCAGTGATGTTACTTCAAAGTAAGAACATCAGTAACTACTGTCCAACCTTCTTGAAATTAGGCTAGGAGGAATGAAATACATTAATCGCTTCCTGAAACGCCTGCGGCCCGCCAGACCCTTGCGTCGGAGCCAGAGGCTTCAGGGTAAGGCAAGGGTCGATTACAGAACGGGGACAACCGCGAGGATGATGACCAGGCCGCAGGTGAGCGAAAACGGGACCCTATCTCTCTTCATCAACCCTAAACCGAGACGGAGAGGGAGACCCTCCCGGCATGGCCTACCGTCCGTGTACCTCAGTGACCTCAATAACGTCACCGTCAGCATCCGCGGGAAGCGCTACCCTCTGTTCGTTGACTCGGGCAGTACGTCTGCCTTCATGGCTCACGACACGGCTGCTGACTTGGGTCTCCTGGAGGACGTCGTCCGCTACCAGACGTACGAGCTCCTGACGTGGACTGGGCTGACGAAGGTGCGCTTCGGCATCGTGGAAGACGTGACCGTCTGGCTGAGGGACGACTTTGCCATCCCCATAACCTTCTTCGTGTGCCCTCCCGACGACAAGATGAACGCCGATATGATCCTGGACAACTCGACCCTCCGTCATCACAGAGCCATTCAGGCGTTTGGCAAGCGTCGTTCAACGTTGTACTTCCGGCAGCCCCGAGTTCGACGGAAGGGACACTCGGATACTCAGTATTTCATGGAGGGACATTTCCACGAAAGTCTACGGGACAGGAGACTCTCCATGCACGTTGACTCAGGCGCTCGTCGGATGATTTACATCTCGAAGTCTTGCTTGAAATCTCTGAAGAGGTCGACTCGTAGCAATATTCACAGAGTCCGTATTCATTTAAGCGACGGTCACGTCATCTTGACGGACAAGCTGCAACTGGTAGCAGACGATACATACGACTTTGTCCTCGGGGCAAAGTTCCTCAGCAAGTATCGGTGCGACTTAGACTACCATGGCTTTGGGCTGTATCTCAGTAAGGGAAACAGAGATTATCAGATTAAACTGACCTCAGATTTTAAGGTGAAAAGTCAGACATCAGCTTGAGCTCCTTCCCAGTTACCTATTATTGCTTCATAACGGCTTATCTGTATATCTGACTTTCGTGAAGTACAGTGTACATTAATCATTAATCTACTTATCACTGTAGTGTAATATGTACGTTAAGCAAATAGAAAAACCAATTTGTGGATGAAAATTCTAAATTATTTTTCTAAAAATTTGCATATCGTTATTAGATAAGTGACGCTGTATAATGCAGCACTGGTGGCTTATTAGAACAAGACACTGCAGAAAAATTGGAGGAGGTGAAGTGTTTTAGATATCTGGGAGTGGACTTAGCAGCGAATGGAACCATGGAAGTAATGAAAGTGAGTCATATGGTGGGGGAGGGGGCGAAGGTTCTGGGAGCGATGAATGTGTAGAAAGAGAGAACGTTACCTCGGAGAGCAAAAATGGGTATGTTTGAAGGAATAGTTCCAACATTATATATAGATAGGGTTGTACGGAGGAGGGTAAATATATTGGAAATTAAAAGTTTGAGGACTATGTGGTGTGAGGTGGTTTGATCGAGTAAGTAAAGGGTAAGAGAGATGTGTGGAAATAAAAAGAGTTTGGTTGGGAGAGCAGAAGAGGTTGTGTTGAAATGGTTTGGACATATGGAGAAAATGAGTGAGGAAAGACTGACAGAGAGGATATATATCAGAGGTGATGGGAACAAACAGAAGCGAGAGACCAAATTGGAGGTGGAAGGATGAAGTGAAAAATATTTTGTGATCGGGGCCTGAACATACAGGAGGGTGAGAGATGTGCAAGGAATAGAATGAATTGGATCGATGTGGTATACCGGAGTCGACCTGCTGTCAATGAAGTGAACCAAGGCACGTGAAACGTCTGGGGTAAACCATGGAAAGTTTTGTGGGGCTTGGATGTGGATGTGGAGCTGTGGTTTCGGTGCATTACACATGACAGCTAGAGACTGAGTGTGAACAAATGTGGCCTTTTTTTTTTTTTTTCCTCTGTAACAGGCAGGACACCTGCTTTCCTGCTGACACGTTTGTCTCATGTTTGTATATTAATTGTATCTTAGTAATTATTAAATCACCGCGTTTGGAGTGGTTTGTAACGACCCTTGAATGTTTATTTACTACGCCCTTCAGCTCAGATTGAACCCGCGTGATCACGGCGCTTCGGCTAGTTCGGAACCGTGGAAGAATACGGTCGTTGGGGATCGCCACCTCGGAAGACGGTTTGCAACAGGGTGATCTATGCGGACGCATGACTGTCCCAGAAAACACGGTCAGGTCGGTCATCCACCCAGCGGAAAAGAAAGTGGAAAGGCAGGCATTAAACAGGATCCCGTGGTCGGCTCTGTCCGCTTTACTTTATTCCGGAAGCGTTTCGATCCCGTGTCCCGTCAGCGGGCTGAACCAGGGCATACGATGCCCAGGGAAGAAACCATAGAAGGGTCTGTGGTACTTTGCGGTGAACGCGCAGGTATGATCAACCCGGACCTACATAGGCGGTCGTAGGGTAGCCCAGCTACGCCATTATTCTAAAAAGTGGACATTCCACCGAAGGGCAAGGTCGACTGCCTCGATCGTTCCGGGTGCTGAGAAGTGGTCCATTTGGCAGGTCGAGGTTGGTCGGTTCTATGGCCTTTCCGGGGTATCAACAGTCAGTTAAGGCTCTCAGCGTCAAACTACATGCGCCGACCGAACGAAAAGGTAGATTCTGCTACCACTACACTCTCAGCCCCCATGAGGCTACCACACTCAAGCCTGCATACGGCTCATGACTGGTCGAACAGATGCCGAGACGAATGCAGTTCTAAAACGACCCGGGTATAACTGAAGTTGCAGATCATGCAAGGGATAGAAAGAAGCAAGCAGGCAGTCCTGTTGCCTCACACTGTTCAAGCTGCTAAAAAAAAAAAAAATGTCTAGTTCATAACACTGGTCTCGCCTGCTCATCCCACTTATTGCGTCATAAGTAACCTTCACCGATAACTTTTTTTTTTCTTCAGCTGTTCTCATCGCCGTACTTAAACTACTTTTAGTAAACTAAGACACGCTCTCCCTCTCTCTCACTCTTTAAAGTCATTTTTCTTTTACGATTTTTATTATCATCATGTACGTGACAACATTCCATCGTTGTGAAGAAAAGAGAGGCCCATGGCGCGAGTGAGTGACGGAAAAAAAATACGATAAATAAAGTCGTCATTGGTACCTTTGCGAGTTCCAGTGTCTGTGACGACTGTCTAACGCGCTTCAGTTGGAGGAGCGGCATCCACTAGAGAGCATCTAAATTGCGCGCTTCCCTTCGGGTCTGTACCCTGATTACTGTTGCTATGTAGTAGTTTGAAGTTGTTGATGGGTACCTATATTTGACCTCATGCCGAAGAACAACCACAGTATTTTCTGCTTATGTGTTCAGAATTCAGTTGGTATCATTACGGCGACCTGTGGAATGTATTTTGATCACTTTGAGAGGATATAGTGTCTGAAAATAATCTTGGCTCTCTCCCTCTCTCTGTTGGCAGTTCAAGCTAGTGATGGCATCTTTAACGTACGTTCACCTTACCATCCCGGACTGGATAGAACAGAACAAGAAGTTCTTCCTGCCTCCCGTCTGCAATAAGATGATGTAAGTACAAAACCTAGCGCGTTTAAGTTCAAAACCTAGCGCGTTATAAGTTCAAAACCTGGTGCAAAGTAAATACAAACCTGGCGTGTTGTAAGTGCAAAACCTAGCGCGTTTAAGTTCAAAACCTAGCGCGTTTAAGTACAAAACTTAGTGCGTGTAAGTTCAAAACCTAGCGCGTTTAAGTTCAAAACCTAGCATGTTTAGGTTCAAAACCAAGCGCGTTGTTTAAAACCTAGTGTGAAGTAAGGGCAAAACCTGGCGCTTTGTAAGTACAAAACCTTGCCCATTGTAAGTACAAAACCTAGCCCGTTGTAAGTACAGAACGTAGCGCGTTAAGTTCAAAACCTAGTGCGTCATAAGTTCAAAACCTGGTGTGAAGTAAATACAAAACCCGGCGCGTTGTAAGTACAAAACCTAGCGCATTGTAAATACAATACCTGGCGCGTACTTCGCCATAGCTTAAACTCCTGAGAAAATTAACTCAGATTAGATCTAGTAACCTTTGTTATAGGTTTTATTAAGATGCACAGAACGTTATCTTCAAGAACTGACATTAGATGCGCAAGTCACCGTGACACATCCATAAATTCGTAACTACGAAAGATTTGGGTTAGGTTAATCACTGAATATTTCTATATTGCGAATGCGCGCACGAGCGTCTGTGTTTGTGTGTGTGTGTGTGTGCTTGTACCTTAGTCGTTGTATATAGTATAAGAAGAAACTTGCACTCTATTTTTAGAAGTAAACGGATAGTTAATGATGATTTGTTTGAAAATGGCTTGGGCGTCCCATGATTTACGGCAAACTGGCAAAATAACCGTGGGTGTTATAGTACTTGGCCTGCTACTGCAAGTATGAAATGGTGTATCGTGGTTATGACAACTGGGCAACACTGATAGACGTTTAGAATATGTGAGTTACTGAAAGTTCCTATTAATGTCTTTTATGTTTTCAGTTTCAGTCTGAATACATCCTGCTTCTGTTAGAATATTCTTCCAAAGCGACCTTGTCCACTGTAGTATTGCCATGGCAAAGCGGTGTTCCAATTATGGTGTAGACGTATCTTTCCCAAACTTGACAGTTGATAATACATTGCATGATCCTATTAACACTCAGAGTTTAGTTATGCTCATATACACGTATTCACATAAAGTATAACCACTTTAGAACCGCTTTCTGTGAGTCTTTGGTGTTACCTAGGACCTTTCTGAAGCCTCTTAAGACATACGTAGGCTACGCTACTTCCAGTGAATGGGAAATGTAGACGCCTTTGGAGTAAGAGGTTCTTTGATGAAGACTGAGAGTACTGTACTCCCGGTGACACAGCCTCTTTTAAGTGACTTCACTCGCGGTGTAACTCGAGCAGGCAGAGTCTGGTAACACCCATCCACAATATATATATATATATATATATATATATATATATATATATATATATATATATATATATATATTGGAAAGGATCACAAATGAGCGCGTGATCAAGTCACTTGTTTACCACATGGCGTCTTAGCCACGTCTCTTCCTTGTATATATTCCTTTCTTGTTTCTCCTATGATGTGATTATTACACGAAAGTGCACTAGGGAACTTATCGTGTTTCATTTTCCCCGTGGACTCAGGAATACACATGTATATACATACAAGTCCACACACGCATATATACATACCTATACATTTCAACGTATACATATATATATATACATACACAGCCATATACATATATACACACGTACATAATTCATACTTGCTGCCTTTACTCATTTCCTTCGCCACCCCGCCACACATGAAATGACAACCCCCTCCCCCGACATGCGCTCGAGGGGAGAAAAGACAACAAAGGCCACATTCGTTCACACTCAGTCTCTAGCTGTCATGCATAATGCACCGAAACCACAGCTCCCTTTCCACATCCAGGCTCCACAAAATTTTCCATGGTTTACCCCAGACGCTTCACATGCCCTGGTTCAATCCATTGACAACACGTCGACCCTGGTATACCACATCGTTCCAGATCACTCTATTTCTTGCACGCCTTTCACCCTCCTGCATGTTCAGGCCCCGATCGCTCAAAGTCTTTTTCACTCATTCTTTCCACTTTCAATTTGTTTTCCCACTTCTCCTCGTTCCCTCCACCTCTGTGTCAATCTTTCCTCACTCATTCTCTCCATGTAACCAAACCATTTCAAAACACCCTCTTCTGCTCTCTCAACCACGCTCTTTTTATTACCACGCGTTTCTCTTACCCTTTCATTACTTACTCGATCAAACCACCTCACACCACATATTGTCCTCAAGCATCTCATTACCAACACATCCACCCTCCTCTGCACAACTCTAATCTTTTTATTTTCTCCCCTCTGAACACTCAGTTTATTATGCTTAAGCACGGTGACCAGACCTGAGGACCATATGCTAATGGTGACTTATTATTATGTACACCATGTTCACAAGTTATCTACGTACGGGAATGCGTTTCTTAACATTCGCCAACAGAAGGTTGGCCTCACATTGGAAATCTCGCTAAGGTATGCCAGCAGCGAAAGGTTAGGGATTAAGTCAATTCCAACGTCCCCCTCACACACACACACACACACACACACACACACACACACACACACATGCTGGTTCTATTTCCTTCTAGATCATGATTGTCTTCCTCGATTCCATCTCTCACTGTGTCCCATGCGCGTGTTTACACACACACATATATGATGTGTGGGTGTGTATTTTTACAGGGTGAGGAGTAGCGTTGCGTACCTAGCTAAACTCCGCTGATCGACCGCATCCCTAACATTTGATGGTCACCCCACGTAAGCAGTGCAAGGGTTATAGTACATCAGCATGAGTCTGCTGCATAACACAGGCTGTACAGTATTGCTTCACACAACCATGTTGTTGTTGTTGTTAGTGGAGAAGGATCTGTTGTCCATAAGTTGGCATTGGTGTGTATATATATATTCATACATAATTGCCTAATCCCGCGTTAGCGAGGTAGCGTTAAGAAAAGAGGAGTGAGCCTTAGAGGGTATATCCTCACTTGGCCCACTTCTCCGTTTCTTCTTTAGGAAAATTATAAACGGGAGGGGAGGATTTCCAGCCCTCCGCTCCCTCCCCTTTTAGTCGCCTTCTACGACACGCAGGTAATACGTGGGAAGTATTCTTTCTCCCCTATCCCCAGGGATAATATATATATATATATATATATATATATATATATATATATATATATATATATATATATATATATATATATATAGTAATCTGTTATATAGTTTAGGTGACACAGGTCTAATATTAGTGTAGTGTACGACTTAATGCAAGCATATTAAGGCGAGTTGTTTGCAAACGACAGTGAAAGCAAGTATTCTGTGATTTTCTCATTCATCATTATTATTATCATTATTATCATTATTTTTATTATTATGAGAGAGAGAGAGAGAGAGAGAGAGAGAGAGAGAGAGAGAGGCGCGACACATCCATAATCTTGTCAGACACTGTGGTAGGCGCGTCAGACACACTGACAACAAGCAGCGGGTGGTGGCGAGACACCTCCCCCAAAGGCAACCGGAGTTTAGAGCGTTGTCTACTCTCTCTCTCTCTCTCTCTCTCTCTCTCTCTCCCAATTACTTGGCACTGATAAGAGTTGTAGAGGGTATGGGATCCTCGCTAACGTACCGGTGTTTGGTTGGTAAGACGTTCCCCGAAGCTCAAGGACAAGATGTTGTTACATGCGCGGTTAAGTAACCACTGTAGCTGGGAGTAAGGTGAGGATGTTCGTATACCTGGCCAAGGGTGGTATAGCACGTAGCTAGCCAGGTAGTCATATAATATGTGAAGCTTTGGGCGAGAGACCCATGTAGTCCCCATACTTTATGATAGGACGTTGGTGTGTGGGTGTGAGTGGGTGCGTGGGTAAGGCTTTCCCTTATCATCACTTTGAAGATAAGAATCTCTCGAATATCATTGTGGATTGCATAGTTTCGGACCGTGGCAAGCACCCCCAGTCCTTTCGGACTGGGGGTGTATGGTGTGGTGCCCCTCACAGTGTAGTTTCTGTTGTGTTTGGCGTTGAGTTCGAAATGTATTGAAGCTGTCGCGGGATTTGGTATGTACTAACGCTGTACTATTCCCTGTTTTGAATAGTACCCAGCGTTAAGGGTGTATTTCATTGCTTTTGTACGTCTGACATCGGCATCTGCGCTGGGCCATGCGTAGTAGACATCTTGTTCCTGTTCTTAATGGGTCAAAAGGTTACCGTGGTTTGCGCCTCGTACGAAAACGGAAGGGAGGTCTAATGGCCACCTGTAATAGGTCGATAGCCCTATTTCTAGCGTAGGTTAGGCTAGTTAGCGCTCGTTAAGCACCTGACGAATGTGGTTAAAGATTATAAGCATTGGTGGTACCACGAACCACTCATATCTCATCCCCAGGTACCAGGTATCACCACAGACACCACCTGTATCTCCTCCCCCCCCCTGGTTACCAGGTATTCCCAAAGTACCATCTCACACGTACCACGGGTACCAGGCGCCACCACAAGTACCCCCGGTTTCTCTCCCTCCCAGTTACCAGGTACTCCCTCTGTACATCTCTGTCCCTGGTACTACCAGTGACACCCAGCGACCAGTGTGCTTGCTCCAGGCAGACCCTGGTAACTGTCCTGTACCCCCTTAGGCACGGCGACGGGCAACTGAAGGTGTTTTACGTCGGTGGACCGAACCAGAGGAAGGACTTCCACCTGGAGGAAGGCGAGGAGTTCTTCTACATGGTCAAGGGAGACATGAACCTCGTTACCCTCGTGAACGGGGCCTTCAGGGACGTTATTATCAAGGAAGGAGAGGTGAGACCTCTGACCTCACGGTGAGATCAATTTGGTGACTTTAGGTCACGTAGGAGACTTAGACGAGGTCACAGCCTCGTGTTAGGTCGCTGGGTGACGTTAATCTAATTCATAATCTGGAGAACAAAACAAGATAGGACTGATTAGGAGTACTGATAATCTGTGAAATCTATTGTAGTGTATCATCGTAAAAGAAAGAGAATGTATTTTTTTTCCGTTTTCTTTGTTTAGAATGAGCATATACTCATGAAATGTTACTACTTTAGGTAAAAATTTTAGCTCATGCATAACTATTTTTTATAACAGCATCTGTGAGGTAGAAATACATATAGAATGGAACAATAGATTATGCAAAAGTGCTGATCACAGTGAAATAAGGTGTGTAGGTGAGGTGTATATTATGAGAAGATATAGTTAAGGCCAAGTGTGTCATTATGTCTCTGACAGGGAAGACGTAATTTGTTCTGTTTCTTCTTTTAATCTGAATCTTGACCTAACTCTTATCATTGTGACCCCAAGCCATTGACCCAAACTATAAAGGTCAGGTCAGAGACCAGTGGTGTATAGTTGTGGGTGTAGTGACTACAATGGTCAGGTAGCTCACATGTGTAGTTAAGTACACATTCGCATCTGGGTGTACACATGTTCCCCTCGCAGGTGTTTCAGTTGCCTGGCAAGATCCCACACTCGCCCCAGCGGTACTCAGACACCGTTGGCCTGGTCATTGAACGGGAGCGGATGAAGAAAGAATTGGACGCTCTGAGGTATGTTATAACGTAACGAACTAACTTTTAATTTAAATGTAACTCCCTCTCCCCTTCTCTTAAGTTAATGTAATACCTCCACCTCCTCCTCCTCCTCCTCCCAAAACTTAATGTAACACCCCCTCTCCCCAAATCTAACTTGAAGTAAAAGTTTTTGTAATAGAATTTCGATTCGCTTTTTTTTTTAGAACGATAATCGAAGCTTCGCGAGCCCCTTTTTTTTTTTTTTAGCTCAAGATTCATTCATAACTAAAGTGTCGAATTTGTTAAATATTTGCGTTTATAAATTTGCCAGATTTTGTGGATGAAATTCACTGATCAAAGTACGTTATTTGTTAGGATAAACAATGTATATTTGATCACCTGTGCCTCACTGTCATAATGCAACTCGTAACCCGTCAACATTTTGCTCGAGGTTATTTGGAAAGCCGACTAGTTCATTGGCTGAGGTCAGACGGTGTGTTTTCTCCCGGCCATCTGATTTCCCGCCGTCTGGTCTCCCTCCCCAGGTACTTCGTGGACGGAAGCACCGACATCCTCTTCGAGCGCTGGTTCTACTGCGCAGACCTCGGGGTCCAGCTGGGTCCCGTGATCAAGGAGTTCTTCGCCTCGGAGCAGTTCAAGACTGGCAAGCCCATCCCTGGTGAGGCGATGCGCTGCTGCTCTCTCTCTCTCTCTCTCTCTCTCTCTCTCTCTCTCTCTCTCTCTCTCTCTCTCTCTCTCTCTCTCTCTCTCTCTCTCGTGCCTTTAATTCTTTTGTTTTTGTTTTTGTTTTTGTTTTTGCGCCCTTTCCGAGCTGCTGCTTTCCTTCGGAGCAAAGTATGAATAATAGACTCCAGATCACTGGGCATTAATGTTATTATTGATATTATTGTTGCTGTTATTATTCTTTGTAATTATTAATATTATTATTTATTATTATGTATTATAATTTTTGATTATTGTATTATTGTTGTTATTATTGTGTAATTGGCAAAGAATATGTTAAGGTTAGGCCATATGAGCCAAGCTCTTGTGTGTGTGTGTGTGTGCATATATATATATATATATATATATATATATATATATATATATATATATATATATATATATATATATATATATATATATATACTGATGAATAAGCTCCAATGACCAGACCTCTCTCTCTCTCTCTCTCTCTCTCCTCTTCCAGGAACCATCACGGAAAACCCGCCTTGGAAGCCAGACTCCGTGCGGAGGCTTGAGGAACCGTTCTCCTTGGCCAAGTGGTTGAACAAGCACCGTGCAGAGGTTAGATCTGACCTCCCGTTTTCTTTTGCCACATCCATAGCTCACGGGTCACTCCCGAGGGTTGAAATTGAGCCGAGCTTGGGATTTAATTACATTACGATTACACTTATTTTTTTAGGGATTGATTACTTTTGAGTTACATTTGTATTCCACTGTTAATGTTTGTTTACACTCAGGTTCCACTGTTCACAGTAAGATCACATTATGTCTTCGGGGTTCTAGGTTTAATGATGTTGATGGCTCACTATTCAGTTTAGAGTTATATTCAGTTTTCACTGGGTCAGGTCGAAGGACATTGAATTTCACTGCCCTGAAATCAATCACAGATGAATTTCACTGCCCTGAATTCAATCACAGATGAATTTCACTGCCTTGAATTCACTCACAGATGAATTTCACTGCCCTGAATTCAGTCACATGAATTTCACTGCCCTGAATTCAATCACAGATGGTTTTAATCGCTGGATTTGAAAATAAAAAGAAGGTCCCGGCTTTAAGATTACATTAAAATGTATGAACGAGATGGATCAAATTCCATTCTCACTGCAAAGCTTGAATTAGATTGAGGTTTCATTGTTCAGAACTAAATCATGTTGAAAATTCACTGCAAAGGTTACTATAATTGCACTAAGATTTCACTGCTTGGGGTTAGATTACATTGAATTTTTAATTCCTCAGAAAAGATAACTTTCGAGGTGTGACTAAGGAGGATTAAGCTGCACAGGAGTTTCTTTGATTACATTGATATTATATAAAGGTTACAGTTTAGGTAAGATTTTTTTTCTTAATCTACGTCAACCATTGTGACAGATACGAGAATTTATTCGCATTTAGTACTTAAGACATGAATGCAGTTTTCATATATGCCAGCAGACAGTTTTAACTCCTGTACTGCCCTTCTGATGTGGGACTTTGGTAACAGACTAAGACGATATCAACTCTAATCCATCTCGCACACACATTCCTGCATCTTGTCTCCGAGCAGATAATACTCATATTGAGGCCTCTTTGCACTGCGTCCCATCCTCATTATGTTACACTTCATCAAACTGCGCATCAGACTAGGCTTGAAGTTGGTTCAGATCCCTCAGAAGTTGATGCAATCCCACTCGTTCATTTCTTCCCTCCGTACTTATGGCATCGTCTGCAAACATATTCAGATAGGATTCCAGTCCATCTAGCATGTCATTCACGTAGGTCAAGAAGAGGAATGGCCCAGGACCGAACCCTGAGGCACGCCGCTGGTGACCTCAGCCCAATAGTAGGCTTCCATAAAACGTGTCCTTTTTTCCACCCTTATTCGTCCTTGAAGATCCAACTTCTGTCCTAGCCTCCTTTGAGACATAGTGTTGAGTTATTTGGGGGCAGCTCAGACACAGCCATTCCACCCAGCCATCTCTTTTGTCTACAACGGAACTCTTTTCTCTTATTTCTCTTATTTCTCTTATTTCTCTGTCGTTGCAATCTAAGTTTTTTCATATAACTTCTCCCTGAAACCATGTAGTCTGTCAGGTAGTTTCTCCTGTGTGTGTGTGTGTGTGTGTGTGTGTGATTTCATTACCTAGAGACGTACTCTTTCACTCAAGGCAGAAATCGAGATGAAATGTTGTTGTCTACGTATAAGTATCAGTTTAATCTTGACTGGCCGCCCTCAGATCCAACAAGAGGGCAGCAAGAGGCTCTTTGACCTCAGCTACCAGAGCGACATCGTAGTATTAGGACCAGGGACCACCGAGCATCGCCTGAAGGAGGCTGAGACTTGGCTGTGGCAGCTGGTGAGAACCTTCATATATGTCTTGTCCTCCGCCAACTTTTTAAAGTATCGTGGTGTTATGGATCGTATCACACAAGATTAGAAACATTGGCACATCACTTTCGTATGTTTTCCTCATGATTTTTATATTTTGATGTAATATATTCATTCTTAGTGGCATGGCCACATAAGCTGCTAGTCTAGGTGAGGTCTCGAGAACTAGGCGAAGTGGCTCCCATCTGCCTTTAACCGCTGACGCATGTATTCCTCCGCGAGCAGGAAGGCGAGAGCTCGTTGATGTTGGGGAACGACGACACGGTCGCCTTGAAGCCCAACGACTCCATCCTTGTGCGGGTGGACACGCCCTACAAACACATCCGCCGGGAGGGATCAATAACCATCTCCATTGTCATGGATCCAGGCAATAAGGGGCGTGCTTTCACCCACCTCAAGCAATAACATCGGCCTGCAGGTGCCGGCCTGGCCCAGCGGTGGAAGCAACGCAGGGAATCATTGGATATTTGTTGTAAGTGGATGGTCATCATTACCAACACAAAGGCCAAATATTGTCAGGCTTCGAGTATTCACCCGGTTATAGTAATTCATATGAGAAATATACGAGTAATGAAGTATTAGGGTAAGTAATTGAAGTACGATTTATTATTGGTGCTATTAATACTACGCTTACTGTGTTGTGGAGCGGGCAGTGGGATCTGGTCGTCTGCATGGGCTGGTCGCCGATGCTAAGCGAAATTTCTGAATTTTTACGCAATAAGTGACCTGCTGTAAGGCGGTAGTGTGAATAGGTTCGTATGGAATGCCCACCGGTATATTCTCGTTCCCGCTCAGTGAGGACTTAAAACTCGTGTTATTGACCCGTGAAGACATTTGCGGTCATTGTTAATGCGAGATGTGCCCATACCACGTACAGCTTGTGTCTTTAACGGTATATGTTTACTCTCGTGGTGTCTGACGTCACAGATTGTATGCCGCAGTGTTAAGAGTGTGATCAAAAACTCCCTTATCGGTTCTTTACAGATATACTCTCGATTAAAGTCTCTTTAGACGAAGTGGAAGCAAAGATGAGAGAAAGTAGATCACTTGTAATGAGTACAACACGAGAGAGGTTGATGGGTATATGCTGTATGGATGAAGATGCTACCTTAACCATCTTTTTTTTTTTCTTTTTTTTGCCATACGTGTCAATTGAATATGCATGAAATGTACATCTGTTAAATCTGTTCTTCAAATTGATAATTAGACGACGTGGAAGCAGAGAGGAGTTAGATTATAAACAAATCGTTTTCTGGCCACTCGATCTAGGAGACCCATCGTTTTCTATGGACTTTCTAAGTGTCCAAAATTTCTTGAACGCCTCCAGCAGAAACAACGTTGTGAGAACTCTCATCCCACTCCAGCAAAACAAAAAAATGAAATAAAATGTTCATGTGCTTATGGTTATGTAGTTGAAGGAGGAGCTGGTCTTCACGTGAAAAGGATAACATGGTGGGCAGTCAGCACAGACCGTGCACTTGCGCACTTATTCGGTTTGTCGTTTATTTTGTATGTCAGAAATTTCGCTGGACACGAGGCGGCCTCTTGCGAACCGTTGTACCGTCAGAAAATGAGTAACTTCAAGCCAAGTTAACATCCATTGGTGAATCACACAATTCTTTAATGCCTAAAAAGAGATTTATAGTTTGGGTGAGCTCTTGTTAAGGTGGAAGATGTTGAATGATTAAGAGAGATGCATTGTATGAAGTGTGCCAACGAGTAGAACATGTATATATGAAACCAATGTGGTCATTTATGAGCTGTTGGTGTGTCGGTCTGTGTGATAGGGGCTGGAGAATCGTGGTGGCGATCCAAGGCATTGTACGCCACAGTGTGTGATTCAAATATCATTACCTGCGAGCTGACTTAATGATTTATGTGTCGTGAATACCTGGACAGTGGTAGACCTCAGTCTGTACATGTGTTAAGGACGCGATGGACTTTCTGTTTCGGTCGCAATGTTCATAGTTTCTTCCATTCTTATAAAAAGCATCGCTCCCATTAATAAAGTTTTAAACTGGTCTGATTGTTATTCTGTTTCCCTCATCTGCTTTTGTTCCTGGGACCTCAGATATAATATGGCATCAAGATGTCCAAGGCAACAAGTTTAAAACGGTTTACCCGTGTTGAATGCATCTAAGACGAAGGGGGGAAATCATATTTTATGATGGCATAGGACTTGTTAATTCAGGGTTAGTGAAGGATGGTTATTATGCTCCTCGAAATATCCATGGCATGTAGAAGATGTCTAGGTGCACATGCGTGAAGTGTAGGCTGCTATTTAGAACCAAAAGGGTAGGATAAATGTGTGTGTGGATGCAGTCTAAAAACTCCATGGCATTTAGTTCCTCCCCGGGGGTCAGATCAACAACTCATCGCATGAACAAGAACTGCATTGTGTTGGCAGGTAAAGTGTAGAGAATTCCACAACTCTTAAGAATCCATAAAATATATATTGGAATGGTGATGCAGTGCATACGACGCAGGGAAGGCCCTACAGAAATTGATAGCGGAAACTTTACTGTAGGAGGAACCAAGCAATAAACATTTGTGTTATGTACAACTATGTTCAGAGAGTCTGGACTCTTATGTTCGTTTTGTATTTGTCATCTGCTGTGGCGAGTGATCATCTTTCAGCTTTTTTTTCTTCCAGGTTTACGGGAATATAATGTGTTTCATTCCTGTGGACTTTTATTTGTATTTATATAGTTTTGGTGGTTTATGCAATTCATTTCGATATAGAAATTCAGCTTGCATATCTTCGAGTACTGTGGTATAAAAAGATACTTAGCTACTCACAACTAGAGGAAGATCCACTGAAAAAGTGTACTCGTTGTATTCACTGTGACGCCGAGAACCATCTGCGCCATCTGGGGTTGAGCGTCACAAGCTGAAAGTTACAATCATTGAAAACGGTTCAATTTGTAATTTCAGAAAATGTATGCTTTAAGCATAACTAAAATATGGTTGACTTGCTTAGACCGGTTGGGTTTTTTTTACCATTCTTTTCCTTACGCAAATAGATATTGGTAGCCTATTTTGTTAAAGTTATAGTTTAGTATTTTCACAGTTCTTACTATGGATAATCAACATACATATCCCATATGTTTTTTATGCGCGTTCCTCTCTCCATACACTTTTTTTTTTCATTAATCTTGCTACTGAACTAGTGGGAATGTAAAATGGAAAAGATTTTAATTAGAAAACAATCCTTTACAAAGAACATTTTATTAACATTTGTTAGCCTAGATGGCACGGGCAATTGTATCAAGTAATCAAGGCTATCTCATTAATGATATATATATATATATATATATATATATATATATATATATATATATATATATATATATATATATATATATATATATATATATATAAGGTGAGGAAAAAGGTGAGAACAATGGAAGTAAGGGGAGTCGGGGAGGAATGGGATGTATTTAGGGAATCAGTGATGGATTGCGCAAAAGATGCTTGTGGCATGAGAAGAGTGGGAGGTGGGCTGTTTAGAAAGGGTAGTGTGTGGTGGGATGAAGAAGTAAGAGTATTAGTGAAAGAGAAGAGAGAGGCATTTGGACGATTTTTGCAGGGAAAAAATGCAATTGAGTGGGAGAAGTATAAAAGAAAGAGACAGGAGGTCAAGAGAAAGGTGCAAGAGGTGAAAAAAAGGGCAAATGAGAGTTGGGGTGAGAGACTATCAGTAAATTTTAGGGAGAATAAAAAGATGTTCTGGAAGGAGGTAAATAGGGTGCGTAAGACAAGGGAGCAAATGGGAACTTCAGTGAAGGGCGTAAATGGGGAGGTGATAACAAGTAGCGGTGATGTGAGAAGGAGATGGAATGAGTATTTTGAAGGTTTGTTGAATGTGTCTGATGACAGAGTGGCAGATATAGGGTGTTTTGGTCGAGGTGGTGTGCAAAGTGAGAGGGTTAGGGAAAATGATTTGGTAAACAGAGAAGAGGTAGTAAAAGCTTTGCGGAAGATGAAAGCCGGCAAGGCAGCAGGTTTGGATGGTATTGCAGTGGAATTTATTAAGAAAGGGGGTGACTGTAGTGTTGACTGGTTGGTAAGGTTATTTCATGTATGTATGACTCATGGTGAGGTGCCTGAGGATTGGCGGAATGCGTGCATAGTGCCATTGTACAAAGGCAAAGGGGATAAGAGTGAGTGCTCAAATTACAGAGGTATAAGTTTGTTGAGTATTCCTGGTAAATTATATGGGAGGGTATTGATTGAGAGGGTGAAGGCATGTACAGAGCATCAGATTGGGGAAGAGCAGTGCGGTTTCAGAAGTGGTAGAGGATGTGTGGATCAGGTGTTTGCTTTGAAGAATGTATGTGAGAAATACTTAGAAAAGCAAATGGATTTGTATGTAGCATTTATGGATCTGGAGAAGGCATATGATAGAGTTGATAGAGATGCTCTGTGGAAGGTATTAAGAATATATGGTGTGGGAGGCAAGTTGTTAGAAGCAGTGAAAAGTTTTTATCGAGGATGTAAGGCATGTGTACGTGTAGGAAGAGAGGAAAGTGATTGGTTCTCAGTGAATGTAGGTTTGCGGCAGGGGTGTGTGATGTCTCCATGGTTGTTTAATTTGTTTATGGATGGGGTTGTAAAGGAGGTAAATGCAAGAGTCCTGGAAAGAGGGGCAAGTATGAAGTCTGTTGGGGATGAGAGAGCTTGGGAAGTGAGTCAATTGTTGTTCGCTGATGATACAGCGCTGGTGGCTGATTCATGTGAGAAACTGCAGAAGCTGGTGACTGAGTTTGGTAAAGTGTGTGGAAGAAGAAAGTTGAGAGTAAATGTGAATAAGAGCAAGGTTATTAGGTACAGTAGGGGTGAGGGTCAAGTCAATTGGGAGGTGAGTTTGAATGGAGAAAAACTGGAGGAAGTGAAGTGTTTTAGATATCTGGGAGTGGATCTGTCAGCGGATGGAACCATGGAAGCGGAAGTGGATCATAGGGTGGGGGAGGGGGCGAAAATTTTGGGAGCCTTGAAAAATGTGTGGAAGTCGAGAACATTATCTCGGAAAGCAAAAATGGGTATGTTTGAGGGAATAGTGGTTCCAACAATGCTGTATGGTTGCGAGGCGTGGGCTATGGATAGAGATGTGCGCAGGAGGATGGATGTGCTGGAAATGAGATGTTTGAGGACAATGTGTGGTGTGAGGTGGTTTGATCGAGTAAGTAACGTAAGGGTAAGAGAGATGTGTGGAAATAAAAAGAGCGTGGTTGAGAGAGCAGAAGAGGGTGTTTTGAAATGGTTTGGGCACATGGAGAGAATGAGTGAGGAGAGATTGACCAAGAGGATATATGTGTCGGAGGTGGAGGGAACGAGGAGAAGAGGGAGACCAAATTGGAGGTGGAAAGATGGAGTGAAAAAGATTTTGTGTGATCGGGGCCTGAACATGCAGGAGGGTGAAAGGAGGGCAAGAAATAGAGTGAATTGGAGTCATGTGGTATACAGGGGTTGACGTGCTGTCAGTGGATTGAAGCAAGGCATGTGAAGCGTCTGGGGTAAACCATGGAAAGCTGTGTAGGTATGTATATTTGCGTGTGTGGACGTGTGTATGTACATGTGTATGGGGGGGGGGGGGGTTGGGCCATTTCTTTCGTCTGTTTCCTTGCGCTACCTCGCAAACGCGGGAGACAGCGACAAAGTATAAAAAAAAAATATATATATATATATATATATATATATATATATATATATATATATATATATATATATATATATATTGGCCAGGTACCGATTTTGTCAACCATTCCTCAAGAGAAAATGAACATTTAAGTTGACTGCAGCAACCAGGATTCGTACCTATACCCCTAGTAAAATCGACGTCCACAATTATCTATGGAAAAGTATGCACTCATGAGATCATCCTCTTGCGCCGTCAAAATAGAACAGAAAAATTATTGCAGACGAGAGTGTGGATAGGTGGCGCCTTTAACGGTGCGCTACGCAACTAAAAGTCCCTCAATGTGGTGGCTCTTATAGTTTCCGTATGTTACCATTGACATAATATGAAGTTTTCGGGATTTGCGCTTTCTCCAAGCTATCTATTTTTGCTTGGCTAGCATTTCTCGTTTAAAAGCTAGAATTTTTTCTGTCGGATTTTTTTTATATGTAAATTTGTTATTTCGCGGCCCTTTCGTCGGTAAGAGAGGATTCATTTTGGTCCCCATAGTTTTCATAGGTTTTAAGTCAGCTTAAGATCTATACTTATGAGTTCTATTTTATACTTAAATAAAATATATATCAGTCCAAAATTAATATTTGTGCATTTTAAAAATGTTATCCATTATGTTTTTTTTCTAACGATATGAAGTTCAACTTTATTATATTAATGTTGATACTCATTAATAGATCTCTCTTGATTTGTTGTCATCCAGACTCTATGCTTTCCTGGATTTCTTACTTGTGTGAACGCGTCAGTTCGGTGAATATGCTGTTTTTTTTTAACTATGTAAGGTCATGTTTGATGGTGAACGTTAATGAAAATGAAATAACTGGCCCGTTAGTTTTATTCCTATGTGTGACAGTGCGCGCGGGGAAAATAAATGAAGGAAAGCGATGCAAGAAAAGATAGAGTGATAACGCCTTTTGTGTTTACCTTAGCTGATGTGTTCCTCGCTCTCGTCCTGGTTTTTTATTCACCGTCCTGAAAATTCCTAGGTAAGCTCTTAATTGTTTCTTTGTTCCATGCAGGCGTTTATAGTAGTTTTTCATAACAATGGAAACATGGGCGTCCGCAAGAAGTTGGAAGAGTGGGGCACTTGTCCCTTTTCCCTCATATTTCACTAAGATAAACAATAGAAATACACATTTGATATATTCATGGTCATAGTTCCTTGAACTAATTAAACTTAGTATTCCTAAGTTTTATCAAAACTTTTTTTTTTGCTTTTAAGCAAACATCTAGTCTGTTCCTACCCTTCGAAAATATTTCTGTAGGCGCCCATGCCATATTAGTATTTCGTTCACATCAAGGTGTCCTGCGGGAAAACTCGGCCATGAACAAAGAAGAAAATTATTGTTACAATGATGCTCACCCACAGTTATCTATGGGCCTATTCAGACCCTAACCCCTAACCATCTGCCACTTCCAGAAGATGTGGCAGATGGAGACCCCATATGGGTCATTACCTATCTATACAGCCGCACGTCTTTTGCTTGTAAATTCCATATTTTTTAGGAGTATTGATGGGCAGGTTGGAGCCGCTAGTCAGGTAAGGAAACAACTCCAAATCAAAAAGTTTTTGGATGTTGACTGATAATGTTCCGTAATGCTTATGTAGTATGTTGAGTATATAGAGTATGTAGGAAACATGATTTAGGTAACTATATTTAACTGTATATCAAATAAGGTGGTGGTAGTGAGGGTTATGTATATCAATAAGAGATGTGGTTGATTTAAGAGCAGATAAAACATGAAAAATCAGTAGAACCTGTGAACACCGTACCTAAATTCCTCCAGTGGTTCAAACATTTTTTTTATTTTTCATCTTTCTCGATATTCCGCAGTTTCCCGTTGTATTAAGTTATGAACGGCCTCACGTTCATTCTTTAGCTGCCGTGTGTATTGCATCCATGATAGAACCCGCTATCCACAGCTAAACCCCACAGACCGTTCCATTGTGTCCCCTAACCACTTCATGTACCCTGTATCAGCCTGTTCACAGCATTTCTACCCCCCTGTATACCACCACATCACCACAATTCGCTGTTCCAACCACGACTCGCACCCCCGTTAATGTTCAGACCCCGACATCTGAAAGCCTTTTAAACTCCATCCTTCCATCTCCTTGGTCTTCACATCCTTCTTGCTCCCTCTGTTTCGTGTATATCATCCTAGTGTATCTCTTACCGGGATCGTAAGGAATGGGAGTTTGTTGAGAAGTTGATCGGTGGCTCGGTCTGTCGTCTGTTTGTTGACATTGGCCGGTAGCTACGCCATACCTAGTCATCGTTGTGATTAGTATATTTTTACTAGAATATTGAGCATCATGATGAATCTCTAATACTCTAGAGGTTATGTAAATGTCCCAAGGTTCTTCTGTTTACTTACGAGTGTTTTACATAAGTTTACATGAAGAGAACAAGCTGGAGTTCATTAGCTAATGTAAAAAAAAAAAAATATTGAGGAATTCCTTGACCAAATCTTCCTCAGTGGTGTCACTGAAGACGAATGCTGGAGCCTCATACAGGAACTGTCACTAATACCTTGGCCAGTACCTCCTTCCCCCCACTCCTACTTTCCAACCGGCTCTTTATTAGTGGTTATATTTCTTAAACATAGAGGAAAGGTGTTGCAGTTGACTACCAACATCAGGTCTGAAAGGAGAATAGGCGATAGGAGGAGACCGTTTTTCGAGTGGCCATGTTTAATTTCACCTTTGTTTTGGGATAATGTCGGTTTCTCCTATCTGAGAGTGTTGTTGTTTCATTGATACCATCTTCTCTTGACTGTTCTCCTTTATAATATAGAAATATTGTTGTACTCTTTTCATTTGGAAAAAACAAATGTGTGATGTAACGTGAACACAAATGGTTTATTCATATTTTTCATTGTTGGAGGACCACAGGGCGGGTCTCCCGGGTGGTTGACATTGGTTGGGTTAGGTTATGTGGCTCGGGGCTATCCCGTGGGGTTCAGGGTAGGGCCCCATGCCGTTCAGGGCTGGACCCCATGGGCTTCATGGCCACCCCCATAGTGTTCAGGGTTAGGCCTCCTTGGGTAACCACTACACTACAATATTTTTTTTCAGCCACGTCATTGGGTCATTATAATAGGACTGGTCACGTAAAAGGAAAGACAGAGATCAGTAATGCTTGTATTATGATTCAAGAAAATCAGACAGCGTTAGCGAGGACCCAGCCAACAAAGTAGGAAACTTCAGTGTACACGCCGGGGTAGTTGGGTCTGGCGCAGCCGTAGCCCCAAGACACCACACCGGCCAGGTAGGTGGAGCCAGTGTCGGAGCAAGCGAAGGGTCCACCAGAGTCACCCTGGCACGAGTCCTTGCCGCCCTCAGGAAAACCAGCGCACAGCATGGAGTCCTCAATGGCGCTCTCGCCATAGGCGTTACGGCATTCCTCGTCAGTCACGATGGGCACAGACACCTTCATAAGGGTGTTTGGGGTGCTGCCGCCTTCGCTTGTGGTGCCCCAACCAGACACGACGCACTCGCCTGAAGCAGAGTGACCTGGTGCAGGTAGAGGAATGGCCTGAACGTAGTCGTTCATGGTCAGTGGCTGAGACAACTTCAGTAGGGAGATGTCGTTGCTGATGGTGTAGGCGTTGTAATCCTCATGCAGGATGATCCTGGACAGGACGACGGTCTGTTCGTTGCCCTCTACCACACCCTGGTTGAGCTCACCAGCGACCACCTTGGGACACGGGAAGGCAACGGTTATTTTTTTTTTTTCCTTTCTTTTCCCTGAGGTTAGGTTTTAGTTATGACAATTTTTCTCACGTCAGAGTCTCCAGATACACATGAAAGTTCTCAGCTCGATCAGGATTTGACCAGATTACAATAGAAGGATAGAATGGATATATATATATATATATATATATATATATATATATATATATATATATATATATATATATATATATATATATTTGAGGAAGTGTAAAGCTTACAATATAGAAAGGAAAAGAGGCGTTCGTTGCTAAGAAAGAAATGAGTTGGAGTCTCTCCTTCCAGAAATTGTGGGTAATTAGCTTACGAAATAACCAATTCTTTTCATTGCAAGTGTGCAGAGGACTGTGTGGCTTGGCTAATGATGCATGCACGCAAGCAGTCAGCTCTCAGGAACATGAAATTCAACAATAACTATAGAACGAGGTAACGGCCGCTAAAAGCAAGTGTATGTATCGGGGAGAGAGGTTTGGGGTCGATTACTAGAGCAGATAAGTCGCTTTGTTTTAGACTGAGAGGGAAGAACATGGCATTCAAACCTTCCCCAGATGCAACGAAGGTAGACCATAGAAGGACATATCAGTAGTTTTTTTTTTTTTTAACCTGGATGAAATTGGAGTACCTACCAAAGGGACATAAAACTCTTTTGAAGACGAATCTACTGTAGGTATTTGTGTATTGAAGGACTTCCTGGCTAGACAAGATTATGGTGACACTAGGTGTCTCCTGCATTGATAAGTTAAAGCCAGAGGCACGAAAGGAGTGATTCCATGATGACTGGTAGAAAGATAGCTGGAGGAAAATTGTGCAGCAGATTTATGATCTGTGTAATGGACTTCTTTAGTTTAGTTACCTGAAGGTAGTCTGGATTATTCATGTCCTCTCCCTGGACGCAGTGACCAGCGCAGATGGCGTAGTTCTCATTGTAGATGGAAGCACCACAGAAGTGGAAGGCAAATCCATAAGAAGTGTCCTGGAAGCTGAGCTGGTAAGGAAGCTCACCGGCTGTGGCCTCAGTTCCTCCCACGATCTTGTTGAGCCCTTTACGGAAGCGGGGCTTGTTTTGTGGGGCCGCTGAGGAAGGAACCATTACTACTCGATCACAACCAGATAATGGACTCATTACACGCACCAATTCTCATTAAGGCTACACAGTAATGATAGTTGGTCTTTAATTGTTGTAATGACGAGGTCGTAGAGAGAAGAAATGTATTGCACCGTAGTACAGGATGATGTCTGTATTTGACTTCAAACCAAAGGGAGATACAAGAGGCAAACAACGTGGAACATCTAGTTCTGTCCTTCATTGGAAAAGGTTCAGAGAATTTACCTGTTCAGCTCATTCACGAGGAATTACTACTAATATCCCATATGTTGATGTTGCTTATTTATAGTTGTAATTATCTGTAACGAATCTCTATACCTTCAATAATAAACGGAATAATGTCATGTTCTTCTGGTTATACTGGCGGGGTTTGGAGCCACGTTGTTCTCTGAATGGTTTGAGAAACCATTTCTACGTGTTTCGTGTAACATATAGCCTTACAGTGTTACAGATGATATACTGAAACATCCATAATGGTACAGACTTACAGCAATGACATTAATATATTGTACTACCATAGCGTTGAATGTGATCTCATTATTGCCGATGTAGCAAAATGAAGAAGAATGGAATATCTCTCAACATTTTAGTTGACCGGCGTACAACAAGCAAGTGTTGAGTGGGTCGGTTTGAGGACTTACCAAGGGCTCCGACAAGGAGGAGACAGAACACGAGAGTCTTCATGGCTGGCTGGTGAGGAGTCTGCTTCGCCAGCCTCCTTTTATACACCAGCTGGGCCGCCGGCCGCGCTCTGGTGGGCCAACCTTGAACCTAAGGAATAACCCAGCCTATCACAACACCTGATCCTTGCCAGGTTTTCTCCCAGTTCCCTACGAGAGCTTAAGGTTATCTCATAGATTACGTAAAGTGTCTAACATCGTGGCTCAGGTAAAGGCGTTGCTGATAACTTCTCGCAATACATGGTTGGGAGGAGGGTGGTGAGAGAGAGTGTGTGTGCTTGTTTCAAGAGGCTTGTGTGAGGAGATAACAGTAGGGATTTGGTGTAGAATGGCAGACGGTGAGAGTAAAGGACACTAGGAGAGTGGGTGAGGAATGGGAGGCACATAGGGAGGCAGGGCTTCCACGTGCGAGGGAAGTGTGTCGCACGCAGGAGGTGGGATGAGTGCGCCTGAGAAAGGGTAGCGGGTGGTGGTATGAGGAAGTCGTTATTGAAAGACAGAAGAATGGTTTATGGGTGTTACCCGCCAGGAAGGAGTGTAGGCGATTAGGAATAATGTACTTGACACGCAGAAGGTGCAGGGGCTAAAAAGGGAGAGCGTATGAGAGTTAGGGTGAGAAAATATCGGTAAACTTCAAGAAGAATGAGAAAATATTTCGAGAGGATTCGAACAGTACGAAAATAAGAGAAGAAATTCGAGTATCAGTGAAGGGAGCAGACAGATGGTGGAGGTGGTAACAACCAATGAAGAGGTGCGTAGGAAGTGGAGCGAGTATTGTGAAGGACTGTTGAATGCTAGATGACAGGGTGGCCAATGTAAGGCGTTTGGGACGTGGAGGTTTGGGAAGCGAGTGTCACAGGATGTGGCTTGGTGGAAGAAGGGCCTCGCGTAAGATGATGTCTGGCTAAGCGGCTTGAATGGGTGGGATTCAAGTTGCATTTCTCAATAAAGGGGATGACAGTGGTGTTGACTGGTTAATTAGGATTCACAATGTTGTACGTATGGGTCAAAGTGAGGCGCTCGAGGATTGCCAGAATACCAACATAATGCCACTATAGAAGGGGAAGAAAGTGTTAGAATTGTAGAGGTGCAAGTTTGATGAGTATACCCGATGAGTTGTGTGGGGAGAGTGGTGAGTGAGCGGTTGGTGGCTTGAAACAATGAATTAGACTCGAGAGAACAATGTGGCTTCATGCGTGGTAGATGACGTGTGGATCAGGAGCTGGCGCTCTCAAGAATCTGTGTGGGAAATACTTAGAGAAAGAGAAGAACCCGAACGTGGTATTCACGGATCTGCAGAAAGCTTATGATAAGATTGACAGAGATGCCTTGTGGAAGGTGCTGCGAATATGTGGTTGTGGGAAGAAAGCTACTAGAGGCAGGGAGGAGTTTTCTGTTAAGAAATTGTGGCGTGTGTGTGTGTGTGTGCGAGTAGGAAGAGAGAAGAGCGAGTGGTTCTACTTGAAAGGTATCAGTCCATGGCTATTTGATTATTTGATGTGAATGGGTTGGATGATGAGGGAGGTATATGCGAGGGGTCTTTGAGAGAGGAGCAGGTCTGCAGTCTGAAGGGGAGGGGAGCAAGGTGTGGTTTGCTAATGACAGTCATCTTGGTGGCAGAGAGAGAGGAGGAGTTGTTGGAGTGTGAATCTGGATGGCAAGAACCCGAAGAAAGTGGAGCGTTTCAGTTACTTAGGGGGCAGCCATGGCAGTGGGTGGAACCATGGATGGTGAAGTTAGCCATGAAGTGGATGAAAGCGGTATGCTCCTAGACGTACTGAGGAGTGTGTTGAGGGACAAGTCACTGTCTGCGAGGAGGAAATCAGGGTATGTTTGATGGTTCAGTGACACACACACACACACTCACACACACATTATCATCTAAGTAGAAATATATAGTCATATATTCTGTATGAGCTTTATCGCTAGCTTAACCTGACTCATCTTACCACGAGAATTTACCATCAAAACCTTTTACCTGAGCCACGATGTTAGACACTTTACGTAATCTATGAGATAACCTTAAGCTCTCGTAGGGAACTGGGAGAAAACCTGGCGAGGATCAGGTGTTGTGATAGGCTGGGTTATTCCTTAGGTTCAAGGTTGGCCCACCAGAGAGCGGCCGGCGGCCCAGCTTTGGTATATAAGGAGGCTGGCGAAGCAGACTCCTCACCAGCCAGCCATGAAGACTCTCGTGTTCTGTCTCCTCCTTGTCGGAGCCCTTGGTAAGTCCTCAAACCGACCCACTCAACACTTGCTTGTTGTACGCCGGTCAACTAAAATGTTGAGAGATATTCCATTCTTCTTCATTTTGCTACATCGGCAATAATGAGATCACATTCAACGCTATGGTAGTACAATATATTAATGTCATTGCTGTAAGTCTGTACCATTATGGATGTTTCAGTAGATCATCTGTAACACTGTAAGGCTATATGTTACACGAAACACGTAGAAATGGTTTCTCAAACCATTCAGAGAACAACGTGGCTCCAAACTCCGCCAGTATAACCAGAAGAACATGACATTATTCCGTTTATTATTGAAGGTATAGAGATTCGTTACAGTTAATTACAACTATGAATAAGCGACATCAATATATGGGACATTAGTGGTAATTCCTCGTGAATGAGCTGAACAGGTAAATTCTCTGAACCTTTTCCAGTGAAGGACAGAACTAGATGTTCCACGTTGTTTGCCTCTTGTATCTCCCTTTGGTTTGAAGTCAAATACAGACATCATCCTGTACTACGGTGTAATACATTTCTTCTCTCTACGACCTCGTCATTATAACAATTAAAGACCAACTATCATTACTGTGTAGCCTTAATGAGAATTGGTGCGTGTAATGAGTCCATTATCTGGTTGTGATTGAGTAGTAATGGTTCCCTCCTCAGCGGCCCCACAAAACAAGCCCCGCTTCCGTAAAGGGCTCAACAAGATCGTGGGAGGAACTGAGGCCACAGCCGGTGAGCTTCCTTACCAGCTCAGCTTCCAGGACACTTCTTATGGATTTGCCTTCCACTTCTGTGGTGCTTCCATCTACAATGAGAACTACGCCATCTGCGCTGGTCACTGCGTCCAGGGAGAGGACATGAATGATCCAGACTACCTTCAGGTATGTAACAATCAAACTTTACACCACATACTTTTACAAATAATAAGAATGTCAGGACCCAATATCTTCCATAATGGCTTCGACTTGTTCCTTTTTGAACACTATTTTTCTCATCCTCAATAAATTAAGACGATGCATTTTCACTTTTTTAAGACCTTGGATCTTTTGAGTGATTTCCGTTCATCTCAAGAGTCGTTGAGAGAAATTAACTCTAGGTTTAAAGCAACCAAACTCTACTACGAAAAACTCAACCGTTACCTTCCCGTGTCCCAAGGTGGTCGCTGGTGAGCTCAACCAGGGTGTGGTAGAGGGCAACGAACAGACCGTCGTCCTGTCCAAGATCATCCTGCATGAGGATTACAACGCCTACACCATCAGCAACGACATCTCCCTACTGAAGTTGTCTCAGCCACTGACCATGACCGACTACGTTCAGGCCATTCCTCTACCTGCACCAGGTCACTCTGCTTCAGGCGAGTGCGTCGTGTCTGGTTGGGGCACCACAAGCGAGGGCGGCAGCTCCCCAAACACCCTTATGAAGGTGTCTGTGCCCATCGTGACTGACGAGGAATGCCGTAACGCCTATGGCGAGAGCGCCATTGAGGACTCCATGCTGTGCGCTGGTTTTCCTGAGGGCGGCAAGGACTCGTGCCAGGGTGACTCTGGTGGACCCTTCGCTTGCTCCGACACTGGCTCCACCTACCTGGCCGGTGTGGTGTCTTGGGGCTACGGCTGCGCCAGACCCAACTACCCCGGCGTGTACACTGAAGTTTCCTACTTTGTCGACTGGATCGTCGCTCACGCTGTCTGATCTGTTACCATGAACACCAAATAAAGACTAGCATTATGAATATTGAATATTTTATACCCATAATGAATTTGATCCAGGTTAAGCAACTATTCTTACTACCGCTACAGATTTTCCCGACACTATTTTTTTTCCATGCACGTCCACCGACATCTGTGTTTTATGACAGGTTCACTGCCGTCTGTCGGGATGTGGGAGTGACAGGTTCACTGTCTTGCTGCCTCAAAAGACGGCTTTTCCCCGATGATTCATGCCTTAGTCATGGCATTCCCTTAAGGTAATTAGGCATGCAGCCCCCAACATGTATCTGGAATGTTGTCAACGCTATAGACAAAACGATTGCAGACCTGGGGTAGAGTAGCCAAGTGGTGAGTGTAAATGCCTCGTCCAGTGATGCGCCTAGTTGTTGGCATGGACCTGTAGAGTCACTGTGTTTGGCGTTGTTCCCGCCGAGACGCCCTGAGCACCAGCTAGAGACGGCCAGCATCGCTGGAGGAGACACAGACGGGGGTTAGGACGGGCCTTCAGGCACACCAGCAGGGATCATGGAGTCCTCCCTTAGTGGCGCCTTGGCTGTTGGCTTTGGGGCTCTCCCAGTCAGACGCGATGCGCACCCTCATCTCCATGAGAACTGTAGGTGTGAGGGAAATCTTGCCAGGTGATGTAAAGGGGTTTTTTGTGTGGACACAGAGTCCTCAAGACATGCAACTGGCGTGCTGGTATTAGAAAGAGCACAGACCCTTCCATTTGAACGGAGTTTAGTGAGGATTATAGCTGAAGATGTGAAAATGGTCACTAAGAGAATCTATTAAACAGGTGAGAGAGAGAGAGAGGGGGAAGATATTGAGGGAGCTATTAATTAGATGGTGTTCAGCGGGAGTGAGGGTACTCGAAACGACGTCGAATGTTGGTGAGATGAACGGAGAGGTGAGATCTATCATGAGGACAAAGATCATGGGAGGGGCGACTGCCTGAGCCTGCCTTCTCGTTGGCAGCAGAGCCAGGCGGGAGATGGAAGATTCTCAGTGCATGATATGCTCAGATTTTAAAGGCGTTATAGTTCGAATGGAGATGGGAAGAGATATAACATGATGGGGAAAATAGAAAATACATTGGATAGGTATATGGTGCACCTAGAAAGAAGTCGGAGCTCGTGGGTTCCAATCCTGGCTACGGCAGTCGGTCCACAGTCAACCCAGCTGTTCATCCTCACTTAGAAGTGGGTCGATACAATGGGTACTTGGCTCAGGTTAATGGGATGGCCTTGATGAGGGCCTCAGCCGCCCGTGCCATCTCAGCTAACATGAAAATGGAATGATTTTGATGTTAGGGGAGTCCTAACTGGAGGGTGAAACGGGGGCGCACCAGGGCATTACAACTTCACAGTCCTATGGCAGGAGAGAAGTCCTGCCCTTGAGTTGCGGTCTGTAATCAGCTTTGACTCCCTGATCAAGCCATGTACTTCCCAACATACTGCCATCATGTCATTGGGTCGACTCGAACGAGTTCGGGTGGAGTGGCTCGTAGCATGGGAGGGTGAATACCTTTTTATCCAGGGCTCAGGCAAGGAGAAGACAGACCCCACCAGGGTCGAATTCATGGCTAGCTGGCTGGCGGGAGGAGGAGGAGGCTGGTTGGACCACCTGTGCAGAGGGGGCGCCGGTCGCTCGCTCGCTCGCTCCAAGACCATTCTTGGTACCTTAGGAATAACCCGGGCCACGGCAGCAGCACCTGGTTCAGCGTGGACTGTTTACTCAGCTCGTTGAGCGTTTCGGCGCGGTATGTCGAGTGGAAAAACTGTGGTCGTTATGCAACGGGTCATGAGATGGGGTGAGGATGGTGGGAGGGAGAGTCGGGCCTGGGTAGTGAAGAGAGCAGAGGCACGTGTGGACAAGAGAGGTCTGGAGGGACCAGCAGAACTGTGGGAAGATGCAGGTGGGCTCCTTGCCTCACCAGCTGACAGGAAACCTTTACGTAACCCCTCATACCGTGTGTGTGTGTGTGTGTGTCGTAGCTTGATGAAGGTTAAACCTTACGTGCTCTGTTAGCAAACTGCACGGAACTAACAAAAAAAAGATAGATGATAAAACCAAAACAGGCCAATAAAACTTACTCATGGAAGTGAATAAGTTCTGTGAAATTAGCTGGAAGTTTCCATAGGTTTCTCGTATTACACCAAGTGCCTCGTTTACGTCATCAGTGTAGGTATATATGCTCAGTGAGTGGTTAGAACCTCCAGGATGTCATCGTTTACGTCATCAGTGTAGGTATATATGCTCAGTCAGTGGTTAGAGCCGAAGTTTTCATCGTTTCATGTATGCCATTCTGAGAAAGGCAAGGTGATGATGGCGGTTCGGCCATTTGGATAGTCCATTGCCTCTCGCCTCCAGATAGCGAGGGACATTCATTCGCTGTTATTTCCAGAATATTTCCTCTGTCATGCTCAGATACCAATAGACTTAAAGGCAAAACTTTTTTTTTCTTATATTTTTAAACTGATTTGTTTTTAGTTTTCTCTCGTAAATTGTTTCTGATAGAGCGATGGGTAATGAGCATCTTGAGAAATGTATCTTGATGATATATATATATATATATATATATATATATATATATATATATATATATATATATATATATATATGTCTTTTGCATTGTCTACTTTAAATTTGTATCCTTTTTTATGCATTGCAGAAAAACAAATAATTACGCTTACAATTGTGACACAGGGGTATGCGAAAACAAGTCAGTCCTTTTTTTTTTTCTTTTAATACTCTTGTGCTTTGGTGCCATTGTCAAAGTTAGTGACATCCTCGACTGGTTTATGCCGACTACCAGCAGGTCACCGGACAGGAGGACCCTTGGTATTTTCATCGGCCCCCATCACCCATGTTTGGTAACTGATTTTCCCTCCTTCAGCGGCGGCCCGGAAAGCGACGTCGAGGTAGTCTGTTTTGGGATGTTGTGGGATGTGGGATTCATCATGTTTTACCCCCAATAGCAAGCACAACCCTCGAGGCGCAGGTAAGCGACAGACAGACAGACAGACAGACTGCGTGTGTCACCTCTCGTCCCACAGACAGACAGACAGACAGACAGACTGTTTGTGTCACCTCTTGTCCCACAGACAGACAGACTGTGCGTGTCACCTCTCGTCCCACAGACAGACAGACAGACAGACTGTTTGTGTCACCTCTCGTCCCACAGACAGACAGACTGTTTGTGTCACCTCTCGTCCCACAGACAGACAGACTGTGCGTGTCACCTCTCGTCCCACAGACAGACAGACAGACAGACAGACTGTTTGTGTCACCTCTCGTCCCACAGACAGACAGACAGACAGACTGTTTGTGTCACCTCTCGTCCCACAGACAGACAGACAGACAGACAGACTGTTTGTGTCACCTCTCGTCCCACAGACAGACAGACAGATTATCTGTGGAATACTGTCTTCCCAGAAGACGGTGATTATCAGCCTCTGAAAAGACTTGGTTGATCGAGAGGCAGTGTGCCACATTGAGACCATTCATTGAAGGCAAGCACATACAGTACTGCTCAATCTCGATCCAAAGAAAATCACTTGTTTTGCTAAGCTTTGCTAAAACACATTAAGACAGTCTTGTTATTAAATGGATGACAATAAATCAAGGTATGGCTGGGAAAGAACATTCATTCAGAATTTACTGTTGCTAGTCTTTATTTGGTGTTCATGGTAACAGATCAGACAGCGTGGGCGAGGATCCAGTCGACAAAGTAGGAAACTTCAGTGTACACGCCGGGGTAGTTGGGTCTGGCGCAGCCGTAGCCCCAAGACACCACACCGGCCAGGTAGGTGGAGCCAGTGTCGGAGCAAGCGAAGGGTCCACCAGAGTCACCCTGGCACGAGTCCTTGCCGCCCTCAGGAAAACCAGCGCACAGCATGGAGTCCTCAATGGCGCTCTCGCCATAGGCGTTACGGCATTCCTCGTCAGTCACGATGGGCACAGACACCTTCATAAGGATGTTTGGGGTGCTGCCGCCCTCGCTTGTGGTGCCCCAACCAGACACGACGCACTCGCCTGAAGCAGAGTGACCTGGTGCAGGTAGAGGAATGGCCTGAACGTAGTCGGTCATGGTCAGTGGCTGAGACAACTTCAGTAGGGAGATGTCGTTGCTGATGGTGTAGGCGTTGTAATCCTCATGCAGGATGATCTTGGACAGGACGACGGTCTGTTCGTTGCCCTCTACCACACCCTGGTTGAGCTCACCAGCGACCACCTTGGGACACGGGAAGGTAACGGTTGAGATTTTCGTAGTAGAGTTTGGTTGCTTTAAACCTAGAGTTAATTTCTCTCAACGACTCTTGAGATGAACGGAAATCACTCAAATGATCCAAGGTCTTAAAAAAGTGAAAATGCATCGTCTTAATTTCTTGAGGATGAGAAAAATAGTGTTCAAAAAGGAACAAGTCGAAGCCATTATGGAAGATATTGGGTCCTGACATTCTTATTATTTGTAAAAGTATGTGGTGTAAAGTTTGATTGTTACATACCTGAAGGTAGTCTGGATCATTCATGTCCTCTCCCTGGACGCAGTGACCAGCGCAGATGGCGTAGTTCTCATTGTAGATGGAAGCACCACAGAAGTGGAAGGCAAATCCATAAGAAGTGTCCTGGAAGCTGAGCTGGTAAGGAAGCTCACCGGCTGTGGCCTCAGTTCCTCCCACGATCTTGTTGAGCCCTTTACGGAAGCGGGGCTTGTTTTGTGGGGCCGCTGAGGAGGGAACCATTACTACTCAATCACAACCAGATAATGGACTCATTACACGCACCAATTCTCATTAAGGCTACACAGTAATGATAGTTGGTCTTTGATTGTTATAATGACGAGGTCGTAGAGAGAAGAAATGTATTACACCGTAGTACAGGGTGATGTCTGTATTTGACTTCAAACCAAAGGGAGATACAAGAGGCAAACAACGTGGAACATCTAGTTCTGTCCTTCATTGGAAAGGGTTCAGAGAATTTACTTGTTCAGCTCATTCACGAGGAATTACCACTAATGTCCCATAATTTGATATTGCTTAATCAGAGTAGTAATTATCTGAAACGAGTCCCTCTATATTCGGTGTAATACAAGGGCTGGAGTAACTTTCTTTTGCACAGATGAAACAAATCAAGTGTCTCATAACGAAGCGTTTTAATAGGATCTGTTGGAACAGTCTTACTTCTACAGGTTAACAGTATTGACATTACTATTCTGTTTGTGATGAATGTGCGCCCTCATTATTGTTAATTCAGCAAAATAAAGGTAAATTGTATATATTTCAGCAGGTTAGTTTGACCGGTACTTAGAAAAAAATAAAGTCAATTGGTTCGGGGTGAGTAGACTTACCAAGAGCTCCGACAAGGAGGAGACAGAACACGAGAGTCTTCATGGCTGGCTGGTGAGGAGTCTGGTTCACCAGCCTGTTTATATACCGGGAAGCTGGGCCGGCCGCCGCGCTCTGGTGGGCCAACCTTGAACCTGTGGAATAACCCAGCCTATCACAGCACCTGATTCTCACGGACTTTGACCCATCTCGTTCAAGGAGGTCCAAGTAGGGTTTGATGCTGATGGAACTTGAAACTCTCCACACTCATTCGTCCGAGTGAGAAGACACGCTACAGAGCGAGGCAAAAGTTGGCTGAGGTCGAATGGCGTGTCATTTCTGAGTTGCGGGTACGAAGGCAAGCCGGGATTGAGATCATCCCATGTCTCTGGGAATTGAAATTATCCCCATCAGTCTCGACTGTGGGATTTAGCTGAATGTTGAAAGATTTACCGTGACGACTCAGGCACGAGCTTATGTTGCGAGTTAACATTAGTCTTGTTTCTAGAAATGAAAAAGGAATGCTGGTATTAGAATAAGTCATAGGAAACTTGGCAGATCTAGATTCAGAAATACACTTTTTTTTTCCAGTAATAGGATTATACACCTGTGGGAAAAGATGAGTGAATTGTAGACTGGCGAACAAACAGTCCTCAGCGAAGGAAGAGCTTTGCTGAAACAAATATGAAAGTTGGTTAAAACAATAGAGGAACAAGAAGTGAAGAGAGAGGTAAGATTGCTGGAGGTGGTGGAAAATTCTCTCTCTCTCTCTCTCTCTCTCTCTCTCTCTCTCTCTCTCTCTCTCTCTCTCTCTCTCTCTCTCTCTCTCTCTCTCGTTTTTCTTTACCAACATTTCGTAAATGTACCATTTACGCAATGCTCCTCATAAAAATGATTGGTGGAAAATTATATATATATATATATATATATATATATATATATATATATATATATATATATATATATATATATATATATATATATATATATATGGGGAGGCCTCTCAATTTCATTTCTTGATGTTTTATCGTAAAAAATGGAAATATTATATTTCAAGAGGATAGCAAAGTCAGCTGGCTGATTGTCGAACACTTGACAGTCCTCGGCCCCATTGGGTGGGGTGATGAGGAAGGTGAACCTTGAACGCTCGATAGTCATCCTTGAACCTTGGGAATAACCCAGGTTATCAGAACATATGTTCCTTACAGACTTTTTTTTCTCCCAGCTCCTTATGAAAGATCCAGGTGTGTTTAGCTAAGGCCAGCAACTATGATCTCAACGTTCGATAACGTAACGTATGGTGAAATGGTAGGCAATAGAGGGTTGAGGTAACATATCAGGTCTCACTCGTTTACTGCTGTGTTGCGAACAACACACACAGAGTTGAATCACATTAGATTAGAGTGAATCGCAAAGGCCAGCATAAAGTCCAAATATGAATCCAAATGTTTCAAAGCGTGTGAGATTACGGAAAATATGAAAGAAGATATTCGGGCACCAAATTCAAATGCAATAAAGATATTCGAAGCTGATTTGAATTGTTCACTTAGTTGTGAGGTGAACGAATCCCAGCCCAAAGAATGAACCTCTAAATGGCACATTGAAGGTGAAAGAGAAATGAAGGAATGATTTTAAATATGAAGCTAGTTGCTACTTGCTAGAAGCCTAAAGGAATAATCGAATCCAACTTTTACAGTTCTCAGAGATATGCCACTGGTTGGCTATCGAAGATGGAATGGACGGCTTATTTGAAATAGATATATATACATATGTATTTGTCTGTTTATAGTTGGTCCACGAACCCTTTCCAAGAAAGGGTCCTGGTGTTAGCTGATGACACAGCACTAGTGGCGGATTGGAGTGTGGAACTGGGAGAGTTGGTGCCTAAGTTTTTGGAAAGTGTTAGGAAATGTGAAAAAAGCAAGGTTATTATGATTAACAGAACAGGAGACACATATAATAGGGTATGAGTGTGGATGGAAAAAAATTTAAGGAAGAGAAGCGGTTTAGATACCTAGGAATGGACATGGCAGCCAATGGAGCCACGGAAACAAAAGTAAGTTATAGGGTGGATGAAGGGGTGAAGGTTCTTGGAGCCTTGAAAAACAAAGTAATTCCATAAATTCACAGTGAAAGCTGAAGAACCTGAAATTACTCCAAGTATTATTCTGAGTATAGAGAGACTAGTTGGAGACAGTTTCAACACTGATTAAGCAATAGTAACTCATGGGACTCTTAATAATTTCTCATAAGCTGAAAATGAAAATTCTTTTCATGGAAGGAGAGAGGAAGATATTCCTCCTTATTTATCTCCTGCATCTCCCTCTTTGATTGATCTGATACAACTTGAAACTGGTGGTATCAAATGTAGGCATCATCCCATGCAGCTTCTTAATTCTTTCTCCAGGAACACTTGCTTCCCTGTCTTTGAAACTTGAACATCCGTGACATATTGGTAAAAAGTAAAGACAATTCACCAATGCTGTAACAGTAATGAATATTGGTGTATATAACGAGTTCATTTTCTAGTGATTTACAAGTAATGGTTCCCTCCTCAGCGGCCCCACAGAACAAGCCCCACTTCCGTAAAGGACTAATCAAGATTGTGGGAGGAACTGAGGCCACAGCCAGTGAGCTTCCTATCTGCTAGCTTCCAGGAGGCTTCTGGATTTACCTTCCACTTCTGCTGCACTTCCATCTAAAATGAAAACTGTGCCATCTGCGCTGGTCACTGTTTCCAATGAGAGAACATTGATAATCCAGACTACCTTTAGGTATCTAAACAATGAAAATTATCTGCATACATTGTGAATCTAAAGTCCATTTTTTTTCTTTTTCTCTTTTTACAAGTCAGCATGCATTCACTTTTCTTTAATACCTCTGGTTTTAGTCTCTCAGTGCTGTAAATATGTAGTACCACCCTATTCTCCTGTCTATCTAGCAAGCCCCTCATTACACAGATATCTAGCACTGGCATTAAGAATTTCATGTCCAGGTTCAAAGAACTGATATGACCTAGTAAATGGTTTTTACCTTAGACATGATGGGCTTGGCATTCAGTGGGCTGGTATTAAAATACTTCAGGTGATAATATTGACTGCAACTAAGGAAAGGGTCAGAGCCTGAGTGGTATACTTTTGTTGCATCTGGAGGGGTTTTAATTCCACATTCTTACTCTGCTCTTAGTCTAGAATAAAGCAACTTATTTATTCTCACAATCTAACCTCAAAACTCTCTCCAAGACCCATACACTGTGCTGTAAGTCCCCCCATCCTGTTTTATAGTCACTGTTTCATTTCTTGCTTCTGAGAGCTGACTGCGTGTATGCATGCATCATTAGCTAAACCTCATAGTACAGTACACTTTATAAACTGTAATACAACAAACTTTTATTTCATATATGGGGGCATTTCATATGCTAATTACCCATGTCTGCTGAAACTAGAGACTCTTCCATCTTATCTCTTTCCTAACAATTAAAACCTCCTTCTCTTTTGTAACTACAAGCATTACACCTCTTCAAAAAATTATATCTCCCATTCTCTCCCTTTTTTTTTTTTTTTTTTTTTATCAAATCTTGATCAAGTTGAGTATTTATGTACATATCTGGAGGCTCTAACTGAGATAATCAAACTTCTTATAACTAAAACACATATAGAAGAAATAACTTAATCATTATCTACTCCTTTACCAAGGTGGTAGTAAGTGAACTCAACCAGGATGTGGTAAAAGGCAATGAGCAGACCATCATCCTGTCCAGGATCATCCTGCATAAGGGTTACCAGGCCTAAACTGTCAGCAACATCTCCCTACTAAAGTTGTCTCAGCCACTGACGATGAATGACTACATTCGGGCTATTCCCCTTCCTGAACCTGGTTACTTCACTACAGGTGACTGTGTCGTGTCCAATTGGGGCACCACAAGCAAGGGCGTCAATGCTGTGAGCACCCTTATGAGGTGACTGTACCTATCATGCCTGATAAGGAGTGCCACAACGCCTATGGTGAGAGCACAATTGAGGACTCCATGATCTGAACTGTTGTGCCTGAGGGCAGTAAGGACTTGTGCTAGAGTGACTCTGCTGGACCCTGTGTTTGCTCCAACACTGACCCAACCTATCTCACCAGTTTTGTATCTTGGGCTATGGGTGCACCAGACCCAACTACCCTGGTGTCTACGCAGAAGTGGCTTACTTTGTTGACGAGATCCCTGCTAATGCTGTCTGATCTGCTACCATGATCACAAATAAAGATTAACAAGAGCAAATCTTGAATATTCTTTACTAGTCACCCTTATACATTTATCTCTTGCATGTCCAGTCAATAACAAAATCATTCAATGTCTGTTTAGCAAAGCTTAGTTCCAAACATGATTTACTCAAGACTGAGATTGATGAGTATTGTCTGTGTTTGTCCTACATGCCTGGTCTTATAGTGTTACTGCCCCTCTAGCAACAGTTTTTAGAAACTGAAAATGCTGTCTTCTGAAATACAAAATTACACAGAAGTGTCCTCAGATGTATGTGTGTGGAGCAAAAGGTGACAGTCTGCAGTATCAAACTAGTCTTATTTACCTAGGCAGGTGCCTATCATATCATCCTTAAAAGGAAAAATAATCATACATTTCCCAATATCCCAGAGTTCCTTTACATAATTTTACTGCCACCACTGAAGTAGAGAACCAGCTGCCAGTCACTGAAAATGGCCAATGAAAATATGAAATGCCCTTTCTAGTGACCTGCTGGTTGCTGGCATATGCCAGTAAAGGAAACCCCTAGTTTTGACACTGGCCCCAAAGAAGATGAATATTTCTGGTGGGTATCCATATCTCTAGCATCACCTTTGTATCAATTCCCTGATTAGTCTTAGATCCACAAGTTTAAACATGAATTTTTTATACAATGCACGAAAAAGGCAATCCTGTCCTAAAAGTTTTAACACTACATTTTTCAAGATACTCATTATCCATGGTTCTGCCAAAATACTAGAAAAGAAGAAACTAAGAATATCAGAGAGTGTGTCTTTAGTTTTATTAGTAGAGTGGAAATCGATTGTCACCTCAACTCTCCAGACTTATATTTCAGTAATATGAAACCATCACCCAATGTTCCAGCTCAAGAAAAATATAGAATTTTCACCTGCCAGAGACAAGTGAATTGAAGGATCATCATGAATCAGTTCTAGTTTCAGGGAATGTAGATGACAGAGTACTGCTAAAATAGTTACTTTAATAACATGACATATAGGGTAATTATTAAGTTTAATAATGTCATGAAAGTAACGTTTGGATAATAAAATTCATATAAATGAATTTGTAATACTAGTGAGCAGAGCTCTATTCCAACTGCAGCAATTGCTTTATGGAATGTTTGCGTTTTCTTGGGTTTGTTATTATCTTTTTTATTTTTGAGTTATTCTACAAGAGAAACACAATACCAACCCATGACACCTAACATAGTGTTCTTTAAAAAGTTCTCTTTAATGAATGGAGTTCACTTAACTGTGACAAATCATTTGACAAGATTTTTTTTATATTACTTTAAACTCGCTGCATCACTAAAGCCAATCATTACCATATCACAAATTATAATTGCAAGTTAAGTGCCACTAACAAAAACACTGGGAGTATGTTCGAGACACATTGATGGGCTACAGACAAGCTTGTAACACAGACCAATGTCATCAGACATTGTTATGTGGACTGAACTGAGCGTTTGTTAATAGAAATTTGGTACACCGGCTCTTAGTGCTTCCTGTGGGACAAGCACTAGTGCCTGATAAAAAAAAAACCTGGAATCTCCTCCTAAAATCATGAACTGGAACTTCAGCCTCTTTACTCATGAACCAAACATATCTAGGAATTCAAAAATTAATAGTGCCCTGAAGTGTTCTTTTGTTGTCCCCATTTTATAGCTTTTTATTATTATTATAATTATTATTATTATTATTATTATTATTATTATTATTATTATTATTATTATGGTGAAGTGCCTGAGGATTGGTGGAATGCATGCATAGTACTATTGTACAAAGGCATAGGGGATAAAGATGAGTGTTCAAACTACAGAGGCATGAGTTTGTTGAGTATTCCTGGGAAATTATATAGGAGGTTATTGATTGAGAGGTTCGTGGCATGTACAGAGCATCAGATTGGGGAAAAGCAGTGTGATTTCAGGTAGAGGATGTGTGGATTAGGTGTTTGCTTTGAAGATTTGAAGACTGCATGTGAGAAATACTTAGAAAAACAGGTGGATTTGTATGTACCATTTATAGATCTGGAGAAGGCATATGATAGGGTTGATAGAGATGCTTTGTGGAAGGTTTTAAGAGTATATGGTGTGGGAGGTAAGCTGCTAGAAGCAATGAAAAGTTTTACCAAGGATGTAAGGCATGTGTACGAGTAGGAAGAGAAGAGAGTGAATGTCGGTTTGCGGCAGGTATGTGCGATGTCCCATGGTTATTTAATTTGTTTATGGATGTGGTGGTTAGGGAGGTAAATGAAAGAGTTTTGGAAAGGGGGTGAGTATGCAGTTTGTTGGGGATGAGAGAGCCTGAGAAGCGACTCACTTGTTATTCGCCGATGATACAGCTTTATTGGCTGTTCCGTGTGAGAAACTGCATTAGTTGGTGTGTGAGTTTGGGTGAAAGGAGAAAGTTGAGAGTAAATGTGAATAAGAGCAATGTTATTAGTTTCAGTAGGTTGAGGGATAAGTTAATCGAGATGTAAGATTGAATGAAGAAAACTTGGAGGAAGTGAAAGTGTTTTAGATATCTGGGAATTGGATGAATGTTCTGGGAGAAATGAAGAATGTGTGAAAGGAGAGAACATTATCTTGGGAAAGCAAAAATGGGTATGTTCAAAGGAATAGTAGTTCCAACAATGTTATATGGTTGCGAGGCATGGGCTAAGGATAGGGTTGTATGGAGGAGGATAGATGTGTTGGAAATGATATGTTTGAGGACAGTGTGTGGTGTGGGGTGGTTTGATTGAGTAAGTAATGAAAGGGTAAGAGATGTGGAAATAAAAAGAGGATAATTGAAAAAGCAGAAGAGGGTGTTTTGAAATAGTTTGGACATATGGAGAGAAGGAGTGAGGAAAGATTGACAAAGAGGATATATGTGTCAGAGGTGGAGGGAACAAGAAGTGGGAGACCAAATTGGAGGTGGAAGGATGGAGTGAAAAAGATTTTGAGCTATTGGGGCCAGCCTGAACATATAAGAGGATGAGAGGCGTGCAAGGAATAGAGTGAATTGGAACGATGTGGTAACTACGGTCGACGTGCTGCCAGTGGACTGAACCAGGACATGTGAAACGTCTGGGGTAAACCATGAAAAGGTCTGGGGGCCTGGATGTGGATAGGGAGCTGTGGTTTTGGTGCATTGCACATGACACCTAGAAACCAAATGTGAATGAATGTGGCCTTTTTTGTCTGTTTTCTTAGTGCTGCCATGCTGAAGCTGGGGGTAGCAATGCTGTTTCCTATGGGACAGGGTAGCGACAGGAAGGAATGAATGAAAGTAAGCAAGTATGAATATGCACATATGTATATATGTGTATTATCTGTGTATGTATGTGTGTATGTTGATATGTATATGTATGTTTATGTGCGTGTATGGGCATTTATGTATATATATGTGTATATGAAAGGATGCGCCATTCCTTGTCTGTTTCCTAGTGGTACCTTGCTAATGCGGGAAATTGCAATCAAGTATAATAAAAAATAAATAATTGTCAAATTTCTCGTGTGTTACATATTGGAGCACATTTCCTTTCCTTTAAGTATTAGTAAGTCAACAGTGTGACTGAGCCTCATTTGACATAGATTTGTCTTAAAATATCCATTCCTGTTAAAAGCAAAAGGGCGTACTTCAACACCTTTCTTTACATGTTGTTGTTTGTTATTCTTCTGAGTTTCCAAGTCCCCTCTGGCTTGTCATTTATTTACATCTACCATAATGTTGAAGAAATTTACTTTTTGTTACTACACAAGCAATGTTGCTTTTGGATTTTTTCACTCAATCCCACCAGAGTTTGATCTTGAGAACTTTCTGTGGGAGAGAACCAAGCACCTACTTTTCCAATTGAGTTTATATGCAAACCACACGTTATGGGCAGTTTATTCTTTCATGAAAAGAGATAGAGAACCTCTTGGCTACAAAAACATACTGTAGGGTTTAATGGTGTACATGTAAGTCTAAAGAGATACTTAAAGCCAAGCACTTTGCATCTTAAATTTGTAGGGTGTTTTAAAATATCTGAATACTCCTGTGCAAATTTCATTACCCAGATTATGGATAATGTCAACCATTTTCAGGATGTCATCTGTGGCAGACCAATATATGATATATGACAACCATGGTTAAAGAGTGAATGTGTGTAAATGTGGCCATTGTCCATTTGTTCCTGATGCTCCTTCACATTTAGGTATAGGAAAAAATTAACTTTAATCACTGTGGCTGTTTAATCTCTTTATGGATATAAATATATATAGATATACATACAATCTACTTGACAGGGCCACCTAGGTTGTGCTAAAATGGTTCTGACATAAGGTGAGGATGAGCAAAGTGGGACTTACTAAGAGAATCTGTGTCAAAACTGAAGCAAGTAAGGGAAAGGGGAGATGGAAGACAGGTTTAGGGGAATCAGAGCCAGAACATTCAAGAGGATGAGAGGTATGCATGAGACTGAATGAACTGGATTAACATTCCATCAGTCACTTTAGCCACATTATATGAAGCAAACAAGGTAAGCCACACAGTGGTTTCTATGGTCTGAGTGTGAATTGTAGGCTTTAGTTTCAGTACATTTTACAGCAGGGCAAAATGTGTAGCAAATAAGGACTTTGTTTGCTTGTTACTGACACTACCTCAGTCAGGCAGGAGAGGCAGTTAGGTATAAAAAGAAATACTTTAAATGAAATTCTTGTTCATAATCATATTTACAATTGTACAAAAGTACATTGACTCATCTGCCAACATTATTGTCAAAATATGGCAAATTATTAGAGCATACAAAACTTTTTCAAAAACAAATGAAAATAAGTGCTTTAAGACTGTTTCTGTACCTAATACTTCATCCCTTGTAACTTCACTTTCCCCATAGAAGCAATACTAATATATGTACTAATATGAGACATCATTACAGTTCTGAATTTGTGGGATCCACCTTACTTCATCATAACATACTGCTAATTACATGTCTAAATTCTATCAAGTATCTGACAGGAATGATAAATTTGTGAAACCAAACAATGGAAGACGAGATATACAGTGCTCTTTAAAACATTTTTCATGGCTATGCAGCACTATCAAAAATTAAGAATTTCTCTCAGACCATCTAAGAGTTTGATATACTAGAAGAATTAAAATTGCTACCATAACAGACATAATGCCAAAAATATTAAGCAAAACAAAGCCATAACAATGTTTTTCTATAAATATGTAAATTGAAAACTCTGATCAATCAATTTTTGAACATAAACTTATGTCCCTAAAACTGCTCATGTAAACTGACACAACAGACATCATTATCATCTTGAAAATAAATAGATATAAAAGTGTAGATACAACCCATTATGTCATATATATCCTAATAAATTACACAACTGCATAAGAAAAATTTCATTTATCATTAATATTAATAAACATGCAGACACATCAGTCTAGGATCCACTTCAATTGAAAGTGTAAAGATGAAATGCAAATTAGTATGCTTATGAATATGAAATATAAAACTTGCTGAATTCTTACCCTCTTGGTTACCATCCAATTTATGCCATTAGTTTGCATGTGGAAATTCTTGAAGACTTATAGTGTGTCATCAACCAAACTAAGGCATTCCACAGTATTAATGTTAACATTAATAATAATAATAATAATAATAATAATAATAATAATAATAATAATAATAATAATAATAATGTATGTAAGAAATACTTAGAAAAGCAAATGGATTTGTATGTAGCATTTATGGATCTGGAGAAGGCATATGATAGAGTTGATAGAGATGCTCTGTGGAAGGTATTAAGAATATATGGTGTGGGAGGCAAGTTGTTAGAAGCAGTGAAAAGTTTTTATCGAGGATGTAAGGCATGTGTACGGGTAGGAAGAGAGGAAAGTGATTGGTTCTCAGTGAATGTAGGTTTGCGGCAGGGGTGTGTGATGTCTCCATGGTTGTTTAATTTGTTTATGGATGGGGTTGTTAGGGAGGTAAATGCAAGAGTTTTGGAAAGAGGGGCAAGTATGAAGTCTGTTGGGGATGAGAGAGCTTGGGAAGTGAGTCAGTTGTTGTTCGCTGATGATACAGCGCTGGTGGCTGATTCATGTGAGAAACTGCAGAAGCTGGTGACTGAGTTTGGTAAAGTGTGTGGAAGAAGAAAGTTAAGAGTAAATGTGAATAAGAGCAAGGTTATTAGGTACAGTAGGGTTGAGGGTCAAGTCAATTGGGAGGTGAGTTTGAATGGAGAAAAACTGGAGGAAGTGAAGTGTTTTAGATATCTGGGAGTGGATCTGGCAGCGGATGGAACCATGGAAGCGGAAGTGGATCATAGGGTGGGGGAGGGGGCGAAAATTCTGGGGGCCTTGAAGAATGTGTGGAAGTCGAGAACATTATCTCGGAAAGCAAAAATGGGTATGTTTGAAGGAATAGTGGTTCCAACAATGTTGTATGGTTGCGAGGCGTGGGCTATGGATAGAGTTGTGCGCAGGAGGATGGATGTGCTGGAAATGAGATGTTGGAGGACAATGTGTGGTGTGAGGTGGTTTGATTGAGTGAGTAACGTAAGGGTAAGAGAGATGTGTGGAAATAAAAAGAGCGTGGTTGAGAGAGCAGAAGAGGGTGTTTTGAAGTGGTTTGGGCACATGGAGAGAATGAGTGAGGAAAGATTGACCAAGAGGATATATGTGTCGGAGGTGGAGGGAACGAGGAGAAGAGGGAGACCAAATTGGAGGTGGAAAGATGGAGTGAAAAAGATTTTGTGTGATCGGGGCCTGAACATGCAGGAGGGTGAAAGGAGGGCAAGGAATAGAGTGAATTGGAGCGATGTGGTATACCGGGGTTGACGTGCTGTCAGTGGATTGAATCAAGGCATGTGAAGCGTCTGGGGTAAACCATGGAAAGCTGTGTAGGTATGTATATTTGCGTGTGTGGACGTATGTATATACATGTGTATGGGGGGGGGTTGGGCCATTTCTTTCGTCTGTTTCCTTGCGCTACCTTCGCAAACGCGGGAGACAGCGACAAAGTATAATAAAAAATAAATAAATAATAATAATTTTTTTTTTCTTTTGCTTTGTCGCTGTCTCCCGCATTTGTGAGGTAGCGCAAGGAAACAGACGAAAGAAATGGCCCAACCCACCCCCATAACATGTATATACATACGTCCACACACGCAAAATATACATACCTACACAGCTTTCCATGGTTTACCCCAGACGCTTCACATGCCCCGATACAATCCACTGACAGCACGTCAACCCCGGTATACCACATCGCTCCAATTCACTCTATTCCTTGCCCTCCTTTCACCCTCCTGCATGTTCAGGCCCCGATCACACAAAATCTCTTTCACTCCATCTTTCCACCTCCAATTTGGTCTCCCTCTTCTCCTCGTTCCCTCCACCTCCGACACATATATCCTCTTGGTCAATCTTTCCTCACTCATTCTCTCCATGTGCCCAAACCATTTCAAAACACCCTCTTCTGCTCTCTCAACCACGCTCTTTTTATTTCCACACATCTCTCTTACCCTTACGTTACTTACTCGATCAAACCACCTCACACCACACATTGTCCTCAAACATCTCATTTCCAGCACATCCATCCTCCTGCGCACAACTCTATCCATAGCCCACGCCTCGCAACCATACAACATTGTTGGAACCACTATTCCTTCAAACATACACACCTTTGCTTTCCGAGATAATGTTCTCGACTTCCACACATTCTTCAAGGCTCCCAGAATTTTCGCCCCCTCCCCCACCCTATGATCCACTTCCGCTTCCATGGTTCCATCCGTTGCCAGATCCACTCCCAGATATCTAAAACACTTCACTTCCTCCAGTTTTTCTCCATTCATACTCACCTCCCAATTGACTTGACCCTCAACCCTACTGTACCTAATAACCTTGCTCTTATTCACATTTACTCTTAACTTTCTTCTTTCACACACTTTACCAAACTCAGTCACCAGCTTCTGCAGTTTCTCACATGAATCAGCCACCAGCGCTGTATCATCAGCGAACAATAATAATAATAATAATAAAAGATGCTTGTGGCATGAGAAGCGTGGGAGGTGGTCAGATTAGAAAGGGTAGTGAGTGGTGGGATGAAGAAGTAAGATTATTAGTGAAAGATAAGAGAGAGGCATTTGGACGACTTTTGCAGGGAAATAATGCAAATGACTGGGAGATGTATAAAAGAATGAGGCAGGAGGTCAAGAGAAAGGTGCAAGAGGTGAAGAAGAGGACAAATGAGAGTTGGGGTGAGAGAGTATCATTAAATTTTTGGGAGAATAAAAAGATGTTTTGGAGGGAGGTAAATAAAGTGCATAAGACAAGGGAACAAATGGGAACATCAGTGAAGGGGGCTAATGGGGAGGTGATAACAAGTAGTGGTGATGAGGAGATGGGAGTATTTTGAAGGTTTGTTGAATGTGTTTGATGATAGAGTGGCAGATATAGGATGTCTTGGTCGAGGTGGTGTGCAAAGTGAGAGGGTTAGGGAGAATGATTTGGTAAACAGAGAAGAGGTAGTAAAAGCTTTGCAGAAGATGAAAGCTGGCAGGACAGCAGGTTTGGATGGTATTGCAGTGGAATTTATTAAAAAAGGGGATGACTGTGTTGTTGACTGGTTGGTAAGATTATTTAATGTATGTATGACTCATGGTGAGGTACCTGAGGATTGGCAGAATGCTTGCATAGTGCCAGTGTACAAAGGCAAAGGGGATAAAGGTGAGTGCTTAAATTACAGAGGTGTAAGTTTGTTGAGTATTCCTGGGAAATTATATGGGATAGTATTGATTAAGAGGGTGATGGCATGTACAGAGCATCAGATTGGGGAAGAGCAGTGTGGTTCCAGAAGTGGTAGAGGATGTGTGGATCAGGTGTTTGCTTTGAAGAATGTATGTGAGAAATACTTAGAAAAGCAAATGGATTTGTATGTAGCATTTATGGATCTGGAGAAGGCATATGATAGAGTTGATAGAGATGCTCTGTGGAAGGTATTAAGAATATATGGTGTGGAAGGCAAGTTGTTAGAAGCAGTGAAAAGTTTTTATCGAGGATGTAAGGCATGTGTACGAGTAGGAAGAGAGGAAAGTGATTGGTTCTCAGTGAATATCGGTTTGCGGCAGGGGTGCGTGATGTCTCCATGGTTGTTTGATTTGTTTATGGATGTGGTTGTTAGGGAGGTGAATGCAAGAGTTTTGGAAAGCGGGGCAAGTATGCAGTCTGTTGTGGATGAGAGAGCTTGGGAAGTGAGTCAGTTGTTGTTCGCTGATGATACAGCACTGGTGGCTGATTCAGGTGAGAAACTGCAATAGCTGGTGACTGAGTTTGGTAAAAGGTGTGAAAGAAGAAAGCTGAGAAATATATGTGAATAAGAGCAAGGTTATCAGGTACACTAGGGTTGAGGGACAAGTCAACTATAAGGTCAGTTTGAATGGAGAAAAACTGGAGGAAGTGAAGTGTTTTAGATATCTAGGAGTGGATTTGACAGCGGATGGAACCATGGAAGCAGAAGTGAGTCATAGTGGGGGAGGGAGCAGAAGTTCTTAGGGCATTGAAAAATGTGTGGAAGACGAGAACATTATCTCGGAAAGCAAAAATGGGTATGTTTGAAGGAATAGTGGTTCCGACAATGTTATATGGTTGTGAGGTGTGGGCTATAGATAGAGTTTTGCGGTGGAGGGTGGCTGTGCTGGAAATGAGATATTTGAGGACAATATGTGGTGTGAGGTGGTTTGATCGAGTAAGTAATGAAAGGGTGAGAGAGATGTGTGATAATAAAGAGTGTGGTTGAGAGAGCAGAAAAGGGTGTTTTGAAATGGTTTGGTCACATGGAGAGAATGTGTGAGGAAAGATTGGCAAAGAGGAGAAATGTGTCAGAGGTGGAAGGGAACGAGGAGAAGTGGGAGACCAAATTGGAGGTGGAAAGATGGAGTGAAAAAGATTTTGAGTGACCGGGGTCTGAACATGCAGGATGGTGAAAGGCATGCAAGGAATAGAGTGAATTGGCACGATATGGTATACCAGGGTTGACATGCTGTCAATGGATTGAACCAGGGCATGTGAAGCATCTGGGGTAAACCATGGAAAGTTTTGTGGGGCCTGGATGTGGAAAGGTTGCTGTGGTTTTGGTGCATTATACATGACAGCTAGAGACTGAATGTGAACGAATGTGGCCTTTGTTGTCTTTTCTAGTGCTACCTCACACACATGTACAGGGAAAGGGTTGTCATTTCATGTGTGGCGGGGTGGCGACGGGAATGAATAAGGGCAGACAGTATGAATTATGTACATGTGTATATATGTATATGTCTGTGTGTGTATATATATGTATACATTGAGATGTATAGGTATGTATATGTGCATGTGTGGATGTGTATGTATATACAGGTGTATGTGGGTGGGTTGGGCCATTCTTTCATGTTTCCTTGCGCTACCTCGCTAACGCAGGAGACAGCGACAAAGTATAATAAATAAATATGAATAATAATAATTATTATTATTATTATTATTATTATTATTATTATTATCATAGCTAAAAAAATAATTGTAATAAAGACAATTTATGAGAATCATAAATGACATCTGCACTTAGCAGGATGGATACAGATTTATTAAAATCTGCCCTATATTAAGACACCCAGTCTAATTAAAGCACATCCTTGTGCCTAACCTCTCAAATTTTCCTCTGAGTCTTTGTAAGTTCATTTACTTTTGATCAGTGATTATTGCCCATCATCAGAGAAAAGTAGTAAAGGGTGAAAATTCCTTGCCTGTCACCTTAAATAAGACTTCCACTATCAGACATCTGATACATAGCAGTAAACATTTCAGGGCACCAGGCAAGCTAACTTACAGTCTCCAGTTCTACAAGTAGTTAAAAACATATTATTGGCTTGACCTTTTAAGGAAAAAGAAAGCTGCTTTTCCCTTTTTTGCCCTTTTAAAGTGTGGGGATGCAGAGGATGCAACTATTTTGAGTTTCTTTAATGGTGGCTTCTTCACTAAGATTGGAGATGGAGAAGGCTTGAGCACAGATGCCTTTGGTTGCAAATCAGCTTTAAAAGGAATCCTGGGGCTGGCCCTTAAGGTACGGGCATAGTCACTGTATTCATGTTCTTTATTTTGCTTCAAGTTAATATTGATGGTGCGTGTCTTCTGAGATCCAGCCTTAGATATTTTCTGTAGGGAAAATGAAAAATCAAGTATTTTACGGTCAATTTTAATTGTCTCTGATTAATCTTAAAAATAGAAAAGTGTTGAAGATATACACTTCATACTGAATGTACATGTTCCAGACCACTTATTCTAACCTCAGCATCTCTAGTACAAAATGATGTACTTCTAAAATGCAAGCATTTTACTATCACACTATACAGAATTTTTAAATTATATTTTTCACCCATAGACACCAAACAGACCTGGGATATGTAGAGACAGACTTCCAAAGGAAATAAAGATTTGACTATCTATCTATATCTCTGATGACCATTCCTTCCAGGAATTCCCATCAAGGATTTGGCCACAGTTAAAGGTTTAACTCAATAAATCAGAACTGGTTGTCATCACAGGTCATGTCATCTTGGTTCAAAATTCAAACAAGAAGCTTGCTAATTCTAAAGCATTCTGTTGAAATTTTGAGAATTAAATCCTTTTTAACAGCTCATGTCTTTCTACCTATTGAGTTACCCAACTTGACTTTTTTTTTTATTCAATGTAAATATAGATTCTGCTGTTTGAAGTTCAATTTCATAAGTGCATGTAGAAGTAATTACAAAATCCTCTAAGGTTTATGTGAAATATATTATGTTATATATTTATTAATCATACATAATCGCTGTTTCCTGTGTCAGCGAGGTAGCACCGGGAAACAGATGAAGAAAGGCCCATCCACTCATATACACATAAATGCCCATATATATACATATAAATACACATGGACAGACATTACATACATACACATGTACATACTCATACTCGCTTGCCTTCATCCATTCCTGTCGCTGCCCCGCCCCACAGGAAAACAGCATCGCTATCCCCTGCTTCAGCGAGGTAGCGCCAGGAATACAGACAAAAAGGCCACATTCATTCACACTCAGTCTCTAGCCGTCATGTGTAATGCACTAAAAGCACAGCTCCCTATCCACATCCAGGCCCCACAGACCTTTCCATGGTTTACCTCAGACACTTCACATGCACTGGTTCCATCCACTGACAGCACGTCGACCCCAGTGTACCACATTGTTCCATTTCACTGTATTCCTTGCACACCTCTCACCCTCCTGTATGTTCAGGCCCCATTCGCTCAAAATCTTTTTCACTCCATCCTTCCGCCACCAATTTGGTCTCCCAGTTCTCCTTGTTCCCTCCACCTCTGACACATATATCCTCTTTGTCAATCTTTCCTCGCTCATTCTCTCCCTAGCACTATCTTGGGGTGGGGGGGGGGGGGGGTTTATTTCATACAAATTTGCCATTTCCCGCATTAGCGAGGTAGCACTACGAACAGAGGACTGAACTTTAGAGGGGATATCCTCACTTGGCCCCAATCTCTGTTCCATATTTTGGAGATGTAAAAATCGGGAGGGTTTCATCAAGTAAGTAATGGAAGGGTAAGAGAGATGTATGGAAATAAATAGTGTGGTTGATAAGAGACAAACACATAAATCACTATACTTTATGAACTCTTGGGGCATGATGGTAAGGTAAGTTATAAAATACCTGATGAAGATATTCTTTTTTCTTTATATATAATATTATTTCCTGGTACATATTAACTGAGATATCGTGCAGAACTTTAGGTTTCTTAAGTTAATGTTCTTAATGAGGTTGTTAGATCTTCAGCATTTAAAGATGACAGGTAACTGTCAAAATGCTAAGGCAGCAGTAACAGGCTAGACTTGAGTGGGGCCTCCTATTATGATGGTCAAAAGCAAGACATGAAGATGAATAAGCTGAGCTGAAGCATATTGTGCTGGATTGTTTTTAATTGTACAGTTTTCCTATTTTAAGAAACTTTTTTAAACAAGTCTTTCTTTGTTAAAAATGGCTATTTATGCTTTGTTAATCTACAAAAATCTAATAACACCATGACTGGGTCCCTAAAATCTCATTGGTTGTGAGTTTTATATTTCTTTAAACCATAACCATAATCATCTCTGTCCCATCTTTCTAGTGCTATCACATTATCACTGCCAACAGAGATCCTAATATCACTGCTGCTACCATCAATAACTAAAAAATATTAAACAACAACCACTCCGCTTCCAGCCTCATATGCCACAGTCTTTGACTTGATCCTGCCTCCCCTTAAAAAAAGAAAGAAAATACTGTTAGTATATACATATATATGCATTAGACAAGCCATGGGCCAGGAAGAGAACTATTATACACCCTTAAAGCCTGATATGTTGGGTATCATAAGAATCGTAAGACCATTCAAGTTATGGAAAATTTATGGTAATACAACACTTGTGAGTTCAATTTTATACTGTGTAAGAATAACCAATTCTGCAGGAACAAAAATAATGAAGATATACCCCAATAATTTTCCCTACAAGTGAGTTCTATACTACAGATTGTACCTCTTTAATCCAGTAACCTTAGGACCTGGCCATTGGTGTAAAGCAGAAAATACCAGAAAACATTAGTTGAAACCTTTGGAGGCCCTTGGGTGAACACTCTTAATGACCATGAGTTTGGTCTTATGATCATAGTTCCTGCAGCATTGCTGCAGCCAAGAATTGTTACCCTATCTATGGAATCCTTACCCACAGATGGCAACTCCTCACTATCTTGAGCAGGGGTTTTTCATGAAATAGGATGCCAATACAGGGCTGATTCATCAGAAATATACACTTGTTCTGGGGCTATAAGAAATTAACAGGGCTGTTAATTAGCTTGGCTGCAGTGTGAACAGATTTTGCCGCCTTAGCACTGCTAACAGCACCACTCTAGTGGCAGATCCACAAACTAAAGGCAGCAGATTCAAAATGTGCTGGACTATGTGAGTTGCCAGTCCACACAGCACTGGATTAGAGAGGTACAACCTTTATTAAAACAAACATGAAAGTACTCCAAAAATATGAATATGTACATGTGTATATATGTATATGTCTTTTGTGTATGTGTATGTATATTTATGTGTATGTGCATATGTTATGTATATGTATGTATATGTGCGTGTATGGGCATTCATGCTTATATATATGTGTATATGAGTGGATGAGCCATTCTTCACCTGTTACCTCGCTGTTGAGGGAAACAGCGATAAAGTATAATAAATACATAAATAATAGAGTGTAAGAAAGTAAACTCTAGATTGATATGGGTAAAACTGAAAGATGATCGAGAGAGATGGGTGATTATTGGTGCATATGCACCTGGGCATGAGAAGAAAGATCATGAGAGGCAAGTGTCGTAGAAGGCGACTACAGGGGACGGGAGAGGGGGGCTGGTAACCCTCCCCTCCTTGCATTTTAACTTTCTAAAAGGGGAAACAGAAGAAGGAGTCACGCGGGGAGTGCTCATCCTCCTTGAAGGCTCAGATTGGGGTGTCTAAATGTGTGTGGATGTAACCAAGATGAGAAAAAAGGAGAGTTAGGTAGTATGTTTGAGGAAAGGAACTTGGATGTTTTGGCTCTGAGTGAAACGAAGCTCAAGGGTAAAGGGGAAGAGTGGTTTGGGAATGTCTTGGGAGTAAAGTCAGGGGTTAGTGAGAGGACAAGAGCAAGGAAAGGAGTAGCACGACTGAAACAGGAGTGGTGGGAGAATGTAATAGTGTGTAAGAAAATAAACTCTAGATTGATATGGGTAAAACTGAAAGTGGATGGAGAGAGATGGGTGATTATTGGAGCATATGCACCTGGGTATGAGAAGAAAGATCATGAGAGGCAAGTGTTTCAGGAGCAGCTGCGTGAGTGTGTTAGTAGTTTTGATGCACAAGACTGGGTTATAGTGATGGATGATTTGAATGCAAAGGTGAGTAATGTGGCAGTTGAGGGAGTAATTGGTGTACATGGGGTGTTCAGTGTTGTAAATGAAAATGGTGAAGGGCTTGTAGATTTATGTGCTGAAAAAGGACTGGTGATTGGGAATACCTGGTTTAAAAAGAGAGATATACATAAGTATACGTATGTAAGTAGGAGAGATGGCCAGAGAGCGTTACTGGATTACGTGTTAATTGATAGGCACGCGGAAGAGAGACTTTTGGATGTTAATGTGCTGAGAGGTGCAACTGGAGGGATGTCTGATCATTATCTTGTGGAGGTGAAGGTGAAGATTTTTAGAGGTTTTCAGAAAAGAAGAGAGAATGTTGGGGTGAAGAGAGTGATGATAGTAAGTGAGCTTGGGAAGGAAACTTGTGTGAGGAAGTACCAGGAGGGACAAGACAGAATGGAAAAAGGTGAGAACAAAGGACGTAAGGGGATTGGAGGAGGAATTGGATGTATTTAGGGAAGCAGTGATGGCTTGCGCAAAAGATGCTTGTGGCATGAGAAGCATGGGAGGTGGGCAGATTAGAAAGGGTAGTGAGTGGTGGGATGAAGAAGTAAGGTTATTAGTGAAAGAGAAGAGAGAGGCATTTGGACAATTTTTGCAAGGGAAATAATGCAAATGACTGGGAGAAGTACAAAGGAAAGAGAGAGGAGGTCAAGAGAAAGGTGCAAGAGGTGAAAAAGAGGGCAAATGAGAGTTGGGGTGAGAGAGTATCATTAAATTTTTGGGAGAATAAAAAGATGTTTTGGAGGGAGGTAAATAAAGTGCATAAGACAAGGGAACAAATGGGAACATCAGTGAAGGGGGCTAATGGGGAGGTGATAACAAGTAGTGGTGATGAGGAGATGGGAGTATTTTGAAGGTTTGTTGAATGTGTTTGATGATAGAGTGGCAGATATAGGATGTCTTGGTCGAGGTGGTGTGCAAAGTGAGAGGGTTAGGGAGAATGATTTGGTAAACAGAGAAGAGGTAGTAAAAGCTTTGCAGAAGATGAAAGCTGGCAGGACAGCAGGTTTGGATGGTATTGCAGTGGAATTTATTAAAAAAGGGGATGACTGTGTTGTTGACTGGTTGGTAAGATTATTTAATGTATGTATGACTCATGGTGAGGTACCTGAGGATTGGCAGAATGCTTGCATAGTGCCAGTGTACAAAGGCAAAGGGGATAAAGGTGAGTGCTTAAATTACAGAGGTGTAAGTTTGTTGAGTATTCCTGGAAATTAAATGGGAGGGTATTGATTGAGAAGGTGAAGGCATGTACAGAGCATCAGATTGGGGAAGAGCAGTGTGGTTCCAGAAGTGGTAGAGGATATGTGGATCAGGTGTTTGCTTTGAAGAATGTATGTGAGAAATACTTAGGAAAGCAAATGGATTTGTATGTAGCATTTATGGATCTGGAGAAGGCATATGATAGAGTTGACAGAGATGCTCTGTGGAAGGTATTAAGAACATATAGTGTGGGAGGCAAGTTGTTAGAAGCAGTGAAAAGTTTTTATCGAGGATGTAAGGCATGTGTACGTGTAGGAAGAGAGGAAAGTGATTGGTTCTCAGTGAATGTTGGTTTGCGGCAGGGGTGCATAATGTCTCCATGGTTGTTTAATTTGTTTATGGATGGTGTTGTTAGGGAGGTGAATGCAAGAGTTTTGGAAAGAGGGGCAAGTAAGCAATCTGTTGTGGATGAGAGAGCTTGGGAAGTGAGTCAGTTGTTGTTCGCTGATGATACAGCACTGGTGGCTGATTTGGGTGAGAAACTGCAGAAGCTGGTGACTGAGTTTGGTAATGAGTGTGAAAGAAGAAAGCTGAGAGTAAATGTGAATAAGATCAAGGTTATTAGGTACAATAGGGTTGAGGAACAAGTCAATTGGGAGGTAAGTTTGAATGGTGAAAAACTGTAGGAAGTGAAGTGTTTTAGATATCTGGGAGTGGATTTGGCAGTGGATGGAACCATGGAAGCGGAAGTGAATCATAGGATAGGGGAGGGGACAAAAGTTCTGGGAGCGTTGAAAAGTGTGTGGAAGTCGAGAACGTTATCTTGGAAAGCAAAAACAGGTATGTTTGAAGGAATAGTGGTTCCAACAATATTATACGGTTGCAAGGCATGGGCTATAGATAGAGTTGTGTGGAGTAGGGTGGATGTGCTGGAAATGAGATGTTTGAGGACAATATGTGGTGTGAGGTGGTTTGATCGAGTAAGTAATAATAGGGTAAGAGAGGTGTGTGCAAATAAAAAGAGTGTGGTTGAGAGAGCAGAAGAGGGTGTTTTGAAATGGTTTGGTCCCATGGAAAGAATGAGTGAGGAAAGATTGACAAAGAGGATATATGTGTCAGAGTTGGAGGGAACGAGAAGTGGGAGACCAAATTGGAGTGGAAAGATGGAGTGAAAAAGATTTTGAGTGATCAGGGCCTGAACATGCATGAGGGTGAAAGGCATGCAAGGAATAGAGTGAATTGGAACAATGTGGTATACCGGGGTCGACATGCTGTCAGTGGATTGAACCAGGGCATGTGAAGCGCCTGGGGTAAACCATGGAAAGTTTTGTGGGGCCTGGATGTGGAAAGGAAGCTGTAGTTTCGGTGCATTATACATGACAGCTAGGGACTGAGTGTGAGCAAATGTGGCCTTTGTTGTCTTTTCCTAGCGCTACCTCGCACACATGAGGGGGGAGGGGGTTGTTATTTCATGTGTGGCAGGGTGGCGATGGGAATGAATAAAGGCAGACAGTATGAATTATGTACATGTGTATATATGTATATGTCTGTGTGTGTATATATATGTATACATTGAGATGTATAGGTATGTATATGTGCATGTGTGGATGTGTATGTATATACAGGTGTATGTGGGTGGGTTGGGCCATTCTTTCATGTTTCCTTGCGCTACCTCGCTAACGCAGGAGACAGCGACAAAGTATAATAAATAAATATGAATAATAATAATTATTATTATTATTATTATTATTATTATTATTATTATCATAGCTAAAAAAATAATTGTAATAAAGACAATTTATGAGAATCATAAATGACATCTGCACTTAGCAGGATGGATACAGATTTATTAAAATCTGCCCTATATTAAGACACCCAGTCTAATTAAAGCACATCCTTGTGCCTAACCTCTCAAATTTTCCTCTGAGTCTTTGTAAGTTCATTTACTTTTGATCAGTGATTATTGCCCATCATCAGAGAAAAGTAGTAAAGGGTGAAAATTCCTTGCCTGTCACCTTAAATAAGACTTCCACTATCAGACATCTGATACATAGCAGTAAACATTTCAGGGCACCAGGCAAGCTAACTTACAGTCTCCAGTTCTACAAGTAGTTAAAAACATATTATTGGCTTGACCTTTTAAGGAAAAAGAAAGCTGCTTTTCCCTTTTTTGCCCTTTTAAAGTGTGGGGATGCAGAGGATGCAACTATTTTGAGTTTCTTTAATGGTGGCTTCTTCACTAAGATTGGAGATGGAGAAGGCTTGAGCACAGATGCCTTTGGTTGCAAATCAGCTTTAAAAGGAATCCTGGGGCTGGCCCTTAAGGTACGGGCATAGTCACTGTATTCATGTTCTTTATTTTGCTTCAAGTTAATATTGATGGTGCGTGTCTTCTGAGATCCAGCCTTAGATATTTTCTGTAGGGAAAATGAAAAATCAAGTATTTTACGGTCAATTTTAATTGTCTCTGATTAATCTTAAAAATAGAAAAGTGTTGAAGATATACACTTCATACTGAATGTACATGTTCCAGACCACTTATTCTAACCTCAGCATCTCTAGTACAAAATGATGTACTTCTAAAATGCAAGCATTTTACTATCACACTATACAGAATTTTTAAATTATATTTTTCACCCATAGACACCAAACAGACCTGGGATATGTAGAGACAGACTTCCAAAGGAAATAAAGATTTGACTATCTATCTATATCTCTGATGACCATTCCTTCCAGGAATTCCCATCAAGGATTTGGCCACAGTTAAAGGTTTAACTCAATAAATCAGAACTGGTTGTCATCACAGGTCATGTCATCTTGGTTCAAAATTCAAACAAGAAGCTTGCTAATTCTAAAGCATTCTGTTGAAATTTTGAGAATTAAATCCTTTTTAACAGCTCATGTCTTTCTACCTATTGAGTTACCCAACTTGACTTTTTTTTTTATTCAATGTAAATATAGATTCTGCTGTTTGAAGTTCAATTTCATAAGTGCATGTAGAAGTAATTACAAAATCCTCTAAGGTTTATGTGAAATATATTATGTTATATATTTATTAATCATACATAATCGCTGTTTCCTGTGTCAGCGAGGTAGCACCGGGAAACAGATGAAGAAAGGCCCATCCACTCATATACACATAAATGCCCATATATATACATATAAATACACATGGACAGACATTACATACATACACATGTACATACTCATACTCGCTTGCCTTCATCCATTCCTGTCGCTGCCCCGCCCCACAGGAAAACAGCATCGCTATCCCCTGCTTCAGCGAGGTAGCGCCAGGAATACAGACAAAAAGGCCACATTCATTCACACTCAGTCTCTAGCCGTCATGTGTAATGCACTAAAAGCACAGCTCCCTATCCACATCCAGGCCCCACAGACCTTTCCATGGTTTACCTCAGACACTTCACATGCACTGGTTCCATCCACTGACAGCACGTCGACCCCAGTGTACCACATTGTTCCATTTCACTGTATTCCTTGCACACCTCTCACCCTCCTGTATGTTCAGGCCCCATTCGCTCAAAATCTTTTTCACTCCATCCTTCCGCCACCAATTTGGTCTCCCAGTTCTCCTTGTTCCCTCCACCTCTGACACATATATCCTCTTTGTCAATCTTTCCTCGCTCATTCTCTCCCTAGCACTATCTTGGGGTTGGGGGGGGGGGGGGTTTATTTCATACAAATTTGCCATTTCCCGCATTAGCGAGGTAGCACTACGAACAGAGGACTGAACTTTAGAGGGGATATCCTCACTTGGCCCCAATCTCTGTTCCATATTTTGGAGATGTAAAAATCGGGAGGGTTTCATCAAGTAAGTAATGGAAGGGTAAGAGAGATGTATGGAAATAAATAGTGTGGTTGATAAGAGACAAACACATAAATCACTATACTTTATGAACTCTTGGGGCATGATGGTAAGGTAAGTTATAAAATACCTGATGAAGATATTCTTTTTTCTTTATATATAATATTATTTCCTGGTACATATTAACTGAGATATCGTGCAGAACTTTAGGTTTCTTAAGTTAATGTTCTTAATGAGGTTGTTAGATCTTCAGCATTTAAAGATGACAGGTAACTGTCAAAATGCTAAGGCAGCAGTAACAGGCTAGACTTGAGTGGGGCCTCCTATTATGATGGTCAAAAGCAAGACATGAAGATGAATAAGCTGAGCTGAAGCATATTGTGCTGGATTGTTTTTAATTGTACAGTTTTCCTATTTTAAGAAACTTTTTTAAACAAGTCTTTCTTTGTTAAAAATGGCTATTTATGCTTTGTTAATCTACAAAAATCTAATAACACCATGACTGGGTCCCTAAAATCTCATTGGTTGTGAGTTTTATATTTCTTTAAACCATAACCATAATCATCTCTGTCCCATCTTTCTAGTGCTATCACATTATCACTGCCAACAGAGATCCTAATATCACTGCTGCTACCATCAATAACTAAAAAATATTAAACAACAACCACTCCGCTTCCAGCCTCATATGCCACAGTCTTTGACTTGATCCTGCCTCCCCTTAAAAAAAGAAAGAAAATACTGTTAGTATATACATATATATGCATTAGACAAGCCATGGGCCAGGAAGAGAACTATTATACACCCTTAAAGCCTGATATGTTGGGTATCATAAGAATCGTAAGACCATTCAAGTTATGGAAAATTTATGGTAATACAACACTTGTGAGTTCAATTTTATACTGTGTAAGAATAACCAATTCTGCAGGAACAAAAATAATGAAGATATACCCCAATAATTTTCCCTACAAGTGAGTTCTATACTACAGATTGTACCTCTTTAATCCAGTAACCTTAGGACCTGGCCATTGGTGTAAAGCAGAAAATACCAGAAAACATTAGTTGAAACCTTTGGAGGCCCTTGGGTGAACACTCTTAATGACCATGAGTTTGGTCTTATGATCATAGTTCCTGCAGCATTGCTGCAGCCAAGAATTGTTACCCTATCTATGGAATCCTTACCCACAGATGGCAACTCCTCACTATCTTGAGCAGGGGTTTTTCATGAAATAGGATGCCAATACAGGGCTGATTCATCAGAAATATACACTTGTTCTGGGGCTATAAGAAATTAACAGGGCTGTTAATTAGCTTGGCTGCAGTGTGAACAGATTTTGCCGCCTTAGCACTGCTAACAGCACCACTCTAGTGGCAGATCCACAAACTAAAGGCAGCAGATTCAAAATGTGCTGGACTATGTGAGTTGCCAGTCCACACAGCACTGGATTAGAGAGGTACAACCTTTATTAAAACAAACATGAAAGTACTCCAAAAATATGAATATGTACATGTGTATATATGTATATGTCTTTTGTGTATGTGTATGTATATTTATGTGTATGTGCATATGTTATGTATATGTATGTATATGTGCGTGTATGGGCATTCATGCTTATATATATGTGTATATGAGTGGATGAGCCATTCTTCACCTGTTACCTCGCTGTTGAGGGAAACAGCGATAAAGTATAATAAATACATAAATAATAGAGTGTAAGAAAGTAAACTCTAGATTGATATGGGTAAAACTGAAAGATGATCGAGAGAGATGGGTGATTATTGGTGCATATGCACCTGGGCATGAGAAGAAAGATCATGAGAGGCAAGTGTCGTAGAAGGCGACTACAGGGGACGGGAGAGGGGGGCTGGTAACCCTCCCCTCCTTGCATTTTAACTTTCTAAAAGGGGAAACAGAAGAAGGAGTCACGCGGGGAGTGCTCATCCTCCTTGAAGGCTCAGATTGGGGTGTCTAAATGTGTGTGGATGTAACCAAGATGAGAAAAAAGGAGAGTTAGGTAGTATGTTTGAGGAAAGGAACTTGGATGTTTTGGCTCTGAGTGAAACGAAGCTCAAGGGTAAAGGGGAAGAGTGGTTTGGGAATGTCTTGGGAGTAAAGTCAGGGGTTAGTGAGAGGACAAGAGCAAGGAAAGGAGTAGCACGACTGAAACAGGAGTGGTGGGAGAATGTAATAGTGTGTAAGAAAATAAACTCTAGATTGATATGGGTAAAACTGAAAGTGGATGGAGAGAGATGGGTGATTATTGGAGCATATGCACCTGGGTATGAGAAGAAAGATCATGAGAGGCAAGTGTTTCAGGAGCAGCTGCGTGAGTGTGTTAGTAGTTTTGATGCACAAGACTGGGTTATAGTGATGGATGATTTGAATGCAAAGGTGAGTAATGTGGCAGTTGAGGGAGTAATTGGTGTACATGGGGTGTTCAGTGTTGTAAATGAAAATGGTGAAGGGCTTGTAGATTTATGTGCTGAAAAAGGACTGGTGATTGGGAATACCTGGTTTAAAAAGAGAGATATACATAAGTATACGTATGTAAGTAGGAGAGATGGCCAGAGAGCGTTACTGGATTACGTGTTAATTGATAGGCACGCGGAAGAGAGACTTTTGGATGTTAATGTGCTGAGAGGTGCAACTGGAGGGATGTCTGATCATTATCTTGTGGAGGTGAAGGTGAAGATTTTTAGAGGTTTTCAGAAAAGAAGAGAGAATGTTGGGGTGAAGAGAGTGATGATAGTAAGTGAGCTTGGGAAGGAAACTTGTGTGAGGAAGTACCAGGAGGGACAAGACAGAATGGAAAAAGGTGAGAACAAAGGACGTAAGGGGATTGGAGGAGGAATTGGATGTATTTAGGGAAGCAGTGATGGCTTGCGCAAAAGATGCTTGTGGCATGAGAAGCATGGGAGGTGGGCAGATTAGAAAGGGTAGTGAGTGGTGGGATGAAGAAGTAAGGTTATTAGTGAAAGAGAAGAGAGAGGCATTTGGACAATTTTTGCAAGGAAATAATGCAAATGACTGGGAGAAGTACAAAGGAAAGAGAGAGGAGGTCAAGAGAAAGGTGCAAGAGGTGAAAAAGAGGGCAAATGAGAGTTGGGGTGAGAGAGTATCATTAAATTTTAGGGAGAATAAAAAGATGTTTTGGAGGAGGTAACAAATGGGAACATCAGTGAAGGGGGCTAATGGGTAGGTGATAACAAGTAGTGGTGATGTGAGGAGATGGAGTGAGTGAGTATTTTGAAGGTTTGTTGAATGTGTTTGATGATAGAGTGGCAGATATAGGGTGTTCTGGTCGAGGTGGTGTGCAAAGTGAGAGGGTTTGGGAGAATGATTTGATAAACAGAGAAGAGGTAGTAAAAGCCTTGCGGAAGATGAAAGCCGGCAGGCAGCAGGTTTGGATGGTATTGCAGTGGAATTTATTAAAAAAGGGGGTGACTGTATTGTTGACTGGTTGGTAAGATTATTTAATGTATGTATGACTCATGGTGAGGTGCCTGAGGATTGGTGGAATGCTTGCATAGTGCCATTGTATAAAGGCAAAGGGGATAAAAGTGAGTGCTCAAATTACAGAGGTATAAGTTTGTTGAGTATTCCTGGAAAATTAAATGGGAGGGTATTGATTGAGAAGGTGAAGGCATGTACAGAGCATCAGATTGGGGAAGAGCAGTGTGGTTCCAGAAGTGGTAGAGGATATGTGGATCAGGTGTTTGCTTTGAAGAATGTATGTGAGAAATACTTAGGAAAGCAAATGGATTTGTATGTAGCATTTATGGATCTGGAGAAGGCATATGATAGAGTTGACAGAGATGCTCTGTGGAAGGTATTAAGAACATATAGTGTGGGAGGCAAGTTGTTAGAAGCAGTGAAAAGTTTTTATCGAGGATGTAAGGCATGTGTACGTGTAGGAAGAGAGGAAAGTGATTGGTTCTCAGTGAATGTTGGTTTGCGGCAGGGGTGCATAATGTCTCCATGGTTGTTTAATTTGTTTATGGATGGTGTTGTTAGGGAGGTGAATGCAAGAGTTTTGGAAAGAGGGGCAAGTAAGCAATCTGTTGTGGATGAGAGAGCTTGGGAAGTGAGTCAGTTGTTGTTCGCTGATGATACAGCACTGGTGGCTGATTTGGGTGAGAAACTGCAGAAGCTGGTGACTGAGTTTGGTAATGAGTGTGAAAGAAGAAAGCTGAGAGTAAATGTGAATAAGATCAAGGTTATTAGGTACAATAGGGTTGAGGAACAAGTCAATTGGGAGGTAAGTTTGAATGGTGAAAAACTGTAGGAAGTGAAGTGTTTTAGATATCTGGGAGTGGATTTGGCAGTGGATGGAACCATGGAAGCGGAAGTGAATCATAGGATAGGGGAGGGGACAAAAGTTCTGGGAGCGTTGAAAAGTGTGTGGAAGTCGAGAACGTTATCTTGGAAAGCAAAAACAGGTATGTTTGAAGGAATAGTGGTTCCAACAATATTATACGGTTGCAAGGCATGGGCTATAGATAGAGTTGTGTGGAGTAGGGTGGATGTGCTGGAAATGAGATGTTTGAGGACAATATGTGGTGTGAGGTGGTTTGATCGAGTAAGTAATAATAGGGTAAGAGAGGTGTGTGCAAATAAAAAGAGTGTGGTTGAGAGAGCAGAAGAGGGTGTTTTGAAATGGTTTGGTCCCATGGAAAGAATGAGTGAGGAAAGATTGACAAAGAGGATATATGTGTCAGAGTTGGAGGGAACGAGAAGTGGGAGACCAAATTGGAGTGGAAAGATGGAGTGAAAAAGATTTTGAGTGATCAGGGCCTGAACATGCATGAGGGTGAAAGGCATGCAAGGAATAGAGTGAATTGGAACAATGTGGTATACCGGGGTCGACATGCTGTCAGTGGATTGAACCAGGGCATGTGAAGCGCCTGGGGTAAACCATGGAAAGTTTTGTGGGGCCTGGATGTGGAAAGGAAGCTGTAGTTTCGGTGCATTATACATGACAGCTAGGGACTGAGTGTGAGCAAATGTGGCCTTTGTTGTCTTTTCCTAGCGCTACCTCGCACACATGAGGGGGGAGGGGGTTGTTATTTCATGTGTGGCAGGGTGGCGATGGGAATGAATAAAGGCAGACAGTATGAATTATGTACATGTGTATATATGGATATGTCTGTGTGTGTATATATACGTATAAGTTGAGATGTATAGGTATGTATATGTGCGTGTGTGGACGTGTATGTATATACAATGTTTATGTGGGTGGGTTGGGCCATTCTTTCGTCTGTTTCCTTGCGCTACCTCGCTAACGCGGGAGACAGCAACAAAGCAAAATAAATAAATAAAATATATATATACTGATTTGATGTATTTAACAGAGACATTACAATGGCATTATAATGCAAGAAAATGAGGAACGTATTCAGTACCCAAAAACATCTTACAATGGAAATCCATGTAGCAAGTAAACCCCTGTACAACTCACTAAATTTCACCGAGTCCAGATTATGTCCCAGGAAGATATTCAGTGGCCATGTTAATTTCGTTCTTTTGATTTGATTGCCATTTCCTGCCTTAGCAAGGTAGCACCAAGAACAGACGAAAAAAGTCCATATTTACTCGCATCCATTCTATGGCCATTGTGTAGTGCACCGAAACCACAGCTCCCTATGCACACCTAGCCCCACAGACCTTTCCATGGTTAAACCTGGCTGCTTCATATGGCCTGGTTCAGTTCACTGACTCTTTCCCATACACACTTTTCACCCTCCTGCATTTTCAGGACCCAATCATTCAAAATCTTTTTCACTATACCATTCCATCTGCAAATTAGTCTCCAGTTCTACTTGTTCCCTCCACTCCTGATGTATCCTCTTTGCTACCCTAATCTTACTCATTTTCCATATTAATGACATCCTGAATTTCCTTAAAAAAGAGAGTGGTACCAAGTGTACATAACCCTGGAGCAGAATATCCAGGTGCATTGTTAATAGCTAACTGGACCTTCTGTGGTGTGATGGCAAACTTACTAATGTACAACAGAGGATCACTGATACAAAGTATGCAATGACACTCATTTACCTTTAGGATGACATTAAGCTGAATTTATTGCTCTCTCTATACCTATGATGCCCATTCCCTTAGGGAACTCCTTCAAGGGGTGGCCCCTTCAAAAGTCCCTATGGAGACTCTTTTGGTGAACTCTTTTGCTGCTTCTCAGTCTTTTAGTGCCTCACCCTGAACAGACCAATGGTAAAGGGCAACTCTAATGCAGTGTTCGCAGAGGCTCCTACCTAATGTTTCTACTGACTACTTCTACTTAATATATCTACCTAATGTTTCAACCTACTACTTTTACCAAATGACCACATCAAAAGTTTCTACTTAATACCTTTACCTGATGTTTCTACCTAATGCTCCTGTCTAATGTTTCTACCTACTACTTCTATGTGTTGTTCCTAATGCTGGAGAATCTAGTTATGAAGAATGAGTTGTGTGAATTGTGTGTTGTCAAGTGTTATGAGTGACAGAGAGATTCTATGTTTGTGGACAGAATGCCAGCAGTCCACACTTGCGTGATGCAAAAAGAAAAGACAACTACTTGGGTCAGAGGAGTTCAGTAAGACAACCAATGAAGCACTGGCTCACTATGCAGCCATCACTAACCCTCCCAACACCCATGTGGGTTGTACTGGTAATATACCTCCCTGTTCAGTGGCTGCCAGCCAGCAATTACCTATTATTAAGATGAATGAGCACTAATTCTAAATGCTTTTTAAGTATTTCACTTATATATTTACTATCATCCATGTATATGCAATTTCCTACGTTTTGTTGACCAGAAACACAGAAAATCCTTTCTTTTAACTTTGCAAATGAATAGAAATATTTAGTTATATCTTTCTCAAGGATGACTGCTGTTTCTTTTCCCTGAGTAAGATATTTCAAGTCTAAAGACAGTGTCCCTCACTTCTTTGACTGGTTTGCCTTCCTTTATCAAGAGGGATGCATCACTTCCAAAGTCTCCAACACATTTCTATTTCATATAAGGACAACACCATTCTTGTCCCTAATGTCCCAAAAGCAATGAGTGTTTTTTGAAGAACAGCTCTTTTAAGGTCAAGCATTCTTCTGATGTTTTGCCATTCACCAGTGTTCCCTACTGCACTACATCTAGTTCAACTGTTGTAGGTGCTCAAAGACTGCAATCATACATCAACCACCCCTTGCCTTATGTTTGCCTTATATTGATTTTGTCAGCTTAGTTACCTTTACAGCATGTGTGTTACATTAAGATATTTCTTTTAAAAAAAGACAAGCTGTCACAAGGGAATATCAATTTGAATGTCAAGGATAAAAATATTCTTAATGAGTTTTGGTGTTTGGGAGCGACGATCATTAAGGCTGGCAGTCAAAATCATAACCTGAGAGAGGAGATTTGCAAGGAGAATTGAAGGTGCTCCAAAATCTCAGGTTATTGGGAAGAATGTTAATGAATAGGAGGAAAGAAGTTTGCATGACAGAGTGATCAATCCCACCTGCAACATATGGATGTGAAACCAATTTTCCTACCAGAAAGTCAAAAATAAGAGCAGAGGAGGATGTCCCATGTATCAGAATTTGAATTTTTAATGTCAGTTAAGATGGCATGGGCAACTGAAGGGGGTAGTGATGCTGTTTCCTTAGGTGCAGAGTAGCGAAAGGAATGGATGAAGGCAAGCTAGTACGAATATGTACATGTGTATATATGAATATGTTAGTGCGTGTGTATGTATATGTTGATATGTACATGTATGTGCATATATGGGCATTTATGTATATAACACGACAGCTCAGTCCTCATTTGTTAACGCTACCTTGCTAATGCGGGAAATGGCGAATGTGTATGAAAAAAAATATTAGTTTATAGATGGGGTGGTTAAGGAAATAAATACAACAGTTTTGGAGAGAGGGGCGAGTATGCAGTCTGTTGGGGACAAGAGGGCCTGGGAAGTGAGTCAGTTGTTGTTCACCAATGATACAACTCTGGTGACTGATTTGAGTGAGAAACTGCAGAAGTTGATGACTGAGTTTGGAAAAAGTGTGTGAAAGGAGAAAGTTGAGAGTAAATGTAAACAAGAACAAGGTTATTAGGTTTAGTAGTATTGAGGGACAAGTTAATTGGGATGAGTTTAAATAGAGAAAAACTGGAGGAAGTGAAGTGTTTTAGATATCTGGGACTGGACTCATAGGGTGGGGGAGGGGGCAAAGGTTCTGGGAGTGATGAAGAATGTGTAGAAGAAGAGAGCGTTATCTCGGAGAGCAAAAATAGGTATGTTTGAGGGAATAGTAGTTCCAACAATGTTATAAGGTTGCGAGGCATGGGCTACAGATAGGGTTGTATGGAGGAGGGTAGGTTTGTTGGAAATGAAATGTTTGAGGACAATATGTGGTGTGAGGTGGTTTGATCAAGTAAGTAATGAAAGGGTAAGAGAGAGGTGTGGAAATAAAGAGTGTTGTTGAGAGAGCAGAAAAGGGTGTGTTGAAATGGTTTGAACATATGGAAAGAATGAGTGAGAAAAGATTGACAAAGAGGATATGTGTTAGAGGTGGAGGAGAACAAGGAGAATTGGGAATCCAATTTGGAGATGGAAGGATGGAGAGAAGGGGATTTTGAGCAATCAGGGCCTGAACATACAGGAGGGTGAGTGGCATGCAAGGAACAGAGTGAACTGGAACGATGTGGTATACTGGGGTTGACATGCTTACAGCTGGATTAACTGTGGACTAATTGCCACAAGATAATACTGGACATGTCTCTACAAAGGCCAGGTTATACAAGATATGTAGATACACTGACTGAAGCCTAAAACAGCATCACTGTTTAGAGTTGCAACAGTGGAGTTTAGTCTCAAAACTAAGCTATGAAGGTCAAAACAGGCCTCTTAACAAGAACGAGAGGTAAATGCAAGGGATTAATGTACACCCCCCTCCCCAACATACGTCCTAGTTCCGTTTGACCGACCGTTGGAACCTGAAAAGGACATAAGTCAGATGCATGTAGAATTCATATACCTGTAAAGCATTGTTTTATCCTACTCAATTTCTGGCAAGTAGAATTCATATACCTATAAAGCATTATTTTATCCTAATCAATTTCTATATTATGATTATCTCGTTTTTTATTAACCAGCTTTATTATATGATTCTGTAGTTTCATTTCACATTCTTTTAAGATTCTTTACTTTGTCCTTCATCATATTTATTTTTTAATTTACATTTTTTTCAGTCACACGTACGGATAGTCATAAGTTGCATAGGTTGTAAGTAGGGACTCAGGTGTATGTAACTTCTGTCAAATATTTTATGCAAGGAATCGAGTGCATCAAACAATTTCAATGAACACAAACAACCTTTCCTAAAGCTAAATATACTTAACATAGCAGGTGGTACTTGGTATCTAGCCAATGACAAGGGAGGTATATTACCAGTACTACCCACCTGGGTATCAGGAGGGTTAGTGATGGCTTCGCAGTGAGCCAGCACTTCAGCAGTTGTCAAGCTACACTCCTCTGACCCAAGTGGCTGTCTTTTCATTTTGCCTCACCTACACATGGATTACAGGCATTTACTAACATACAACCTATCACTGTCACACAGAACACTTGACAACACTTAACTCGCACAGCTCATTCTTCATAACTCTCGTTTTCTTGCAGGGAGCACCATGCATTAGCCCTGCCTTGTGGCAAAACTGTAGGAGCAATAGACAAAAATAGTAGATCGGAACATTTAGGCAAGAGCATTAGACAGAATTAGGTAGACATATTAAGTAGTAGTAGTCAGTAGGAACATCAGTTATGAGCCTCTGCAAACACTGCACTAGGGTTGCCCTCAGCTAGTGACCTGTTAAGGATGGGCATTAAAGGCTATGAAGCTGCAATGGAGTTCACTATTCATGGAGACTCTATTGCCATGGCCACCCTCTAGATGGAGTTTCAGGAGGGAACAGGCATCAGAGATATACTTAGATAGATGGAAATATACTTAATATAACATGAATGTTAAAGGAATTTTGCAAGCAAACCACCCCTGGCCCTTGGCCTGTAAATATATGTGAATACATATATGCACAATTAAAAGATTTAACACTATATATTCATGGCATCATCCTTGCTTATTTTCAGAGTTCAAATGCAAAAGAACACCAAAGTAGTGAAAATGTATAAGCACATTAAAGTTCTTTAAATCATGAAGGAAAAAATCAGCATATTAATTCAGCTACAGCTTTGTAAATACGTTTTCTGCATATTCAGATGGGAAACTCATACAAAACTGTGATTAATGTATGTCTGCACATTAATCCATACTTGCTCTCCATTAGTACATCCATTCTCCCCAATCCTTCCATTTCTGCTTTTCACCAAGTATTCTTACTCCTCTCATTCAAAATTGATCTCATTCTTCCCACTCCTTTTTACAATTTATACAATTTGCCATTTCCCACTATTCAGTAAGAGTGACCTATAGAGGAAAGATTTTGTATATCTCTATGGACAATCTAACTCACACATTTCAATTTTTGTGCCCCCTCTATTCATTCCTGCATAAATGAGAGCTACTTCACTTATCCCTAACAGCACAATTTGGCAGAATTTACCATCTCCCAGTGCTATTTTTTTTTTAAATGTGATATCTATACCATACTTTATTAAAGAAAATACACAAGTAGTATACTTTCCAATGTGTTTGTGTGAATGGGTGTTGAGTGGATGGAGGAAGAAGTGAGAGGTGGCATTGTTGCTCATCTATGTAGTGGATGATTATTGTGGTTTCCCATGCAAAATTTCATTTTAAGTACATCTAATCATACTACACACTTTATGTTTTTCAAGGCATCATTCCACATTACATATTTTTATGTATCCCTATTCCAGGTAATAGGTACAGTCTCATTCAAGAAGCAACACTGCAAAATTTATCAAACAAATAGAGTGGCAAATAATCATTACTCGTCAGTGCTAAAAGAAATGGTTACAGTTAAAGCAAAGCACTGAAATTACATCAACACATGTAAATATGAAAACCTACTCTTCAAAGCCACATCTTTCCATAAGCCCTTCCTACTAACATTCAAATACCCTTTATAAATGTCATCTCTTAAAACCATTAACAACCCCTCAATAATTCAAATAATGCTTTACTGTCTCTATATCTCAAATATTCTTAACATCTTTCCACTTATACAGATGGACTTTTATTGTACTCCTCTAAAAAAAATTCTACTATTCTTGGCATTAGCTCAATGACAAACAAGTATCTTTTGGTGCAACAAATTTTCAATAATAAAGGGAGAAAGTGCTTTGAATCTTACCTTTTTAAGGCCAACACCTTTCTTTTTTTCTTTTTTAATCTGTCTCTTGCTTTTGATGAACACTTCAAACTCTCCTGCCTGCAGAGGTTTGTCCCATGGAGATCTCTTGGTGGTTCCTGTGTCACCTCCAAATACTCTTTTGTTTTTATCATCTGAAAAATTTATCACTAAATCTGTGAATTCATGAGAATTTTTTGGTGCTACTACATTATCACTATTATTTGATACAATTCCTTTGACTTTGTCATCAGATGTTGCATTGCCACTAGCAATGAGTAATGTTTCTCTGCTACTGTCATCAAGTGTTACTACTTCATTGCAATTTGATACAATTTCTTTGTCAGTATCATCAGATGTTGCATTGCCACTAGCAATGAGTACGGTTTCTATGCTACTGTCATCAAGAGTTACTGCTTCATTGCAATTTGATACAATTCCTTTGTCAGTATCATCAGATGTTGCATTGCCACTAGCAATGAGTAATGTTTCTCTGCTACTGTCATCAAGTGTTACTGCTTCACTGCAAGCAATGTTTATTCTGCTTTTAACATTAAGTGTTGCTTCTTCATCATGAGCAATAAGTATTCCATTTCCATGTGTTGGTACTTCATTTTCAGATGTTGCTTCAATCTCTCTACCATTAGGTTTGGCTGTTCCACCATTTTCCTTGCACACTTTTTTCCCAATTAAAGCTGTGCCATCAAGGCCTTCGATTGTGCCGTGATTTTGGGTTAATGTGTTCTCAGTCTCATTCAAACTTTTGGCATCTGATTCTTTTGTCATATTCCCAATACTGTCAGTGCAAGTTTCTGCTTTAAGTGTGTTATTCTCTCCTTTATGATTCTGATCATCAGAAAATGATTCTTTAGATGGCTGTTGTAATTTTGAGACAGTAAATGAATTTTTCTTCTTTTTGACTGTTTTTTCTATATCTGTATTTTTCCTTTTCTTGCCTGATTTTATTGACTTTGTGTGTTCTACTACAAAAGAATTAACACCATTGGCATGTGCACTGTTTACTGTTTTGGTATGTTGGTTCAATGAAGTCACTTCAAAACCATGTAACCCCTTTGGTGCTTTTCTTTCAGTATCAGAAATACTCATTTTGTTTATGCTACTCTTTATTCCAGCTGCTCCCAAAACAGCCTTCAATTTGTTCTCTACTGCTTGCCTCCTCTTCAGTTTCAAAGCCCTCTGATGCTTCTCCAGCTGCTGCTTCTGTTTTTTGGAGAGACCATTATCTTTCTCTTTTTTACCCTTTTTCTTATTTTGGCGCCTTTTTTTAAAACTTCCTTTTTTCTTTTTTCCACACTTTCTTAATGGTTTTAGATCAAGGTCTTCATCATCATCATTATCCTCCACTTTTTGTGATTTAAGTAGATTCTCCTGAAATTTCTGAAAAGAGAAGAAAAAAATATTTAATATTTCATCTAACTTTTATATGGCAGCTGATATGGCATAAGTAAATGAATGCCCTAATCTTAATCATGTCTATTTCAAACATATATATATATATATATATATATATATATATATATATATATATATTTTTTTTTTTTTTCATACTATTCGCCATTTCCCGCGATAGCGAGGTAGCGTTAAGAACAGAGGACTGGGCCTTTGAGGGAATATCCTCACCTGGCCCCCTTCTCTGTTCCTTCTTTTGGAAAATTAAAAAAAAACGAGAGGGGAGGATTTCCAGCCCCCCGCTCCCTTCCCTTTTAGTCGCCTTCTACGACACGCAGGGAATACGTGGGAAGTATTCTTTCTCCCCTATCCCCAGGGATAATATATATATATATATATATATATATATATATATATATATATATATATATATATATATATATATATATATATATATGTTTCCTTGCGCTACCTCGCAAACGCGGGAGACAGCGACAAAAAAAATATATATATATATATATATATATATATATATATATATATATATATATATATATATATATTTTTTTTTTTTTTTTTTTTTTTTCATACTATTCGCTATTTCCCGCGATAGCGAGGTAGCGTTAAGAACAGAGGACTGGGCCTTTGAGGGAATATCCTCACCTGGCCCCCTTCTCTGTTCATTCCCTTGGGAAAAAAAAAAAAAAAAGAGAAGGGAGGATTTCCAGCCCCCTGCTCCCTTCCCTTTTAGTCGCCTTCAACGACAAGCAGGAAATACGTGGGGAGTATTCTCTCTCCCCTATCCCCAGGGATATATATATACATTTATTTATTTATTATATTTTGCTTTGTCGCTGTCTCCCGCATTAGTGAAGTAGCGCAAGGAAACAGACGAAAGAATGGCCCAACCCACCCACATACACATGTATAAACATACATGCCCACACACGCACATATACATACCTATACATCTCAACATATACATATATATACACACAGACATATACATATATACACATGTGCATAATTCATACTGTCTGCCCTTATTGATTCCTGGCGCCATCCTGCCACACATGAAATAACAACCCCATTTTCCCACATGTGCGCGAGGTAGCGCTAGGAAAAGACAACAAAGGCCACGTTCGTTCACACTCAGTCTCTAGCTGTCATGTAATAATGCACTGAAACCACAGCTCCCTTTCCACATCCAGGCCCCACAGAACTTTTCCCCAGACGCTTCACATGCCCTGGTTCAATCCATTGACAGCACGTCGACCCCGGTATACCACATCGCTCCAATTCACTCTATTCCTTGGACGCCTTTCACCCTCCTGCATGTTCAGGCCCCGATCACTCAAAATCTTTTTCATTCCATCTTTCCACCTCCAATTTGGTCTCCCACTTCTCCTCGTTCCCTCCACTTGTGACACATATATCCTCTTGGTCAATCTTTCCTCACTTATTCTCTCCATGTGACCAAACCATTTCAAAACACCCTCTTCTACTCTTTCAACCACACTCTTTTTATTACCACACATCTCTCTTACCCTATTATTACTTACTCAATCAAACCACCTCACACCACATATTGTCCTCAAACATCTCATTTCCAGCACATCCACCCTCCTCTGCACAACTCTATCTATAGCCCACGCCTCGCAACCATATAACATTGTTGGAACCACTATTCCTTCAAACATACCCATTTTTGCTTTCCGAGATAATGTTCTCGACTTCCACACATTGTTCAACGCTCCCAGAACTTTCGCCCCCTCCCCCACCCTATGATTCACTTCAGCTTCCAAGGTTCCATCTGCTGCCAAATCCACTCCCAGATATCTAAAACACTTTACTTCCTCCAGTTTTTCTCCATTCAAACTTACCTCCCAATTGACTTGTCCCTCAACCCTACTGTACCAAATAACCAGTATTTTTATTATTTGAAATGGCTGATTTCTCTGAGCTTTTCAGATGAAAGTTTTACTGTAATTTCAATATTTAACATTCCCTCTTACAGTTATAATATCAGGAAGTTTTGTAAGAAAAACAAGGAAAATAAGGTGCTATGGCATATCAGAACCATTAAAAATATATAGAAAAACTCACTTGCAATCTTTCAACAGCCTTTTCCACTTCACTGGCAGAAATGTCAACATCATCTACATTCCTATCTGGTAATGCTAGAGGGTAAAATCCTTTTGCAGCATCCTGCAGCTCTTTTACCATGAGGTAGATTGTCTCACGATTCGCCTTTCGCACTTTTGGAACTGCTCCTATGCTCTGAAGTGCATCAGCCAACAAATCTGTGGGAAGAGAAATTTTTGTTTTGCCAGCAATACATGCTTACCACTTGAATCAAAAGAATGAGTGAATATCATATACCCATAAACAAACTTGCAAAATGCATTAAGTTCAGTTTTCCATTATTTACAGAAAGAAATCTAAAACCAGTTATTTTATAGCATTTGACATTTCTTGCTAAAAACCGCCCCTCAAACTTTAATTACTGATCATCAATTGGATTGATTGGTGATTTATTTGAAAATTAAAGGTGGTGATTTATTTGAAAATGACATCCTTTAATTCTGAACACCAATATTATACTGCAGATATTCCACTTAAACCTGCTCCTTTTATTACACCAAAGAAAATAGTTCCAGGACTGCGTTGATTACCTGGACATACACAATTTTACCTTACAAGCACCTGCAATATAATTTCATGGCATTGATCTCTCTGGAACTTAAGTTAACCACAGAAGCACAACCTGGTCGATTAAAGCCTTATCCTTTCAATGATTAATTCAGTTATAGTCACATTCAGGTTCAAGATCACTTGGAAATTTGCCGTAATTTCTCATCCCACTGGATTTCTTTATGATATCAATCATACTATTTCTAAGAAAGTTAAAAAGCTTTATGCAGCTTCTTTGTACATCAAGAAAGCATATGACAGAAGAGATGAATGCTTTATGGGATGTGTTAAGGATGTATGGTGTTTGGCAACAATTGTTGAATGGTGTGAAAGCCTCCTACATAAGAACAAATGAATGTTTATGAGTTGATTGAGAATCCTGATATACATGTGGGTGTGAGGCAGGGCTGTACGATGTCATCGTAGCTGTTTAACATATATATGGAGGGAGTGATAAGAGAGATGAAAGCAAAACTCGAAAAAAGGGTTACAGAGACGGAGTTTGGTGCTGAAGTATGGTGACTAATGACATTCTGTTTGTGGATGATACTGTGTTGTTGCCGAGACTGAAAACGAGTTGCAAAAAGTTATATTTATTTATTATTTTGCTTTGTCACTGTCTCCCACGTCAGCGAGGTAGCGCAAGGAAACAGACAAAAGAAATGGCCCAACGCACCACCATACACATGTATATACATACACGTCCACACACGCACATATACATACCTATACATCTCAACGTATACATATATATACATAAACACATATACATATATACACATGTACATAATTCATAGTCTGCCTTTATTCATTCCCATCGCCACCCCGCCACACATGAAATAACCTCCCCCTCATATGCGAGAGGTAGCCCTAGGAAAAGACAACAAAGGCCACATCCGTTAACACTCAGTCCCTAGCTGTCATGTATAATGCACCGAAACTACAGCTCCCTTTCTACATCCAGGCCCCACAGAACTTTCCATGGTTTACCCCAGATGCTTCACATGCCCTGGTTCAATCCATTGACAGCACATCGACCCCGGTATACCACATCGTTCCAATTTACTCTATTCCTTGCACGCCTTTAACCCTCCTGCATGTTCAGACCCGATCACTCAAAATCTTTTTCACTCTATCTTTCCACCTCCAATTTGGTCTCCCACTTCTCCTTGTTCCATCCACCTCTGACACATATATCCTCTTTGTCAATCTTTCCTCACTCATTATCTCCATGTGACCAAACCATTTCAAAACACCCTCTTCTGCTCTCTCAACCACACTCTTTTTATTACCATACATCTCTCTTACCCTATTATTACTTACTTGATCAAACCATCTCACACCACATATTGTCCTCAAACATCTCATTTCCAGCACATCTACCCTCCTCCGCACAAGTCTATCCATAGCCCACGCCTCGCAACCATATAACATTGTTGGAACCACTATTCCTTCAAACGTACCCATTTTTGCTTTCCGAGATAATGTTCTCAACTTCCACACATTTTTCAACGCTCCTAGAACTTTCGCCCCCTCCCCCACCCTATGATTCACTTCTGCTTCCATGGTTCCATCCGCTGCCAAATCCACTCCCAGATATCTAAAACACTTCACTTCCTCCAGTTTTTCTCCATTCAAACTTACCTCCCAATTGACTTGTCCCTCAACCCTACTGTACCTAATAACCTTGCTCTTATTCACATTTACTCTCAGCTTTCTCCTTTACCAAACTCAGTCACCAGATTCTGCAGTTTCTCACACGAATCAGCCACCAGTGCTGTATCATCAGCGAACAACAACTGACTCACTTCCCAAGCTCTCTCATTCACTACAGACTGCATACTTGCCCCTCTTTCCAAAACTTTTGCATTCACCTCCCTAACAACCCCATCCATAAACAAATTAAACAACCATGAAGACATTACACACCCCTGCCGCAAACCTACATTCACTGAGAACCAATCACTTTCCTCTCTTCCTACACATACACATGCCTTACATCCTCGATAAAAACTTTTCACTGCTTCTAACAACTTGCCTCCCACACCATATATTCTTAATACCTTCCACAGAGCATCTCTATTAACTCTGTCATATGCCTTCTCCAGATCCATAAATGCTACATACAAATCCATTTACTTTTCTAAGTATTTCTCACATACATTCTTCAAAGCAAACACCTGATCCACACATCCTCTACCACTTCTGAAACCACACTGCTCTTCCCCAGTCTGATGCTCTGTACATGCCTTCACCCTCTCAATCAATACCCTCCCATTTAATTTTCCAGGAATACTCAAAAAACTTATACCTCTGTAATTTGAGCACTCACTTTTATCCCCTTTGCCTCTGTACAATGGCACTATGCAAGCATTCCGCCAATCCTCAGGCACCTCACCATGAGACATACATACATTAAATAACCTTACCAACCAGTCAACAATACAGTGACTCCTTTTTTTAATAAATTATACTGCAATACCATCCAAACCCGCTGCCTTGCCGGCTTTCATCTTCCGCAAAGCTTTTACTACCTCTTCTCTGTTTACCAAATCACTTTCCCTAACCCTCTCACTTTGCACACTACCTCAACCAAAACTCCCTATATCTGCCACTCTATCATCAAACACATTCAACATTCAAAATGCTCACTCCATCTCCTTCTCACATCACCACTACTTGTTATCACCTCCCCATTAGCCCCCTTCACTGAAGTTCCCATTTGTTCCCTTGTCTTACGCACTTTATTTACCTCCTTCCAAAACATCTTTTTATTGTCCCTAAAATTTAATGATACTCTCTCACCCCAACTCTCATTTGCCCTCTTTTTCACCTCTTGCACCTTTCTCTTGACCTCCTGCCTCTTTCTTTTATACATCTCCCAGTCATTTGCATTATTTCCATGCAAAAATTGTCCAAATGCCTCTCTCTTCTCTTTCACTAATAGTCTTACTTATAAGTGTGTTTTATGATGTGTGTAAGCATAGGCAGTTAAAGGTAAATGTAAGTAAAAGTCAAGTAATTGTGTTTAAAAGGAAACATGAGTGAAAATATAGATTTTGCAAAGCCCTCTAGAGTGACAGGTGTACTAAACTGTGTTACATATGGAGGAAGAAAGACAGAAAGAGGTGAGAATATAGGTATTTGGGAGCAATGTTGGGTAAGTTTGGTGATATGGAAGGAGAGAAAAGTGTCATTGGGTCCCTTAACAGAATAATGGAGGGTAGAGGTGTAAATATGAAAGTGAAGAAAGGATGAAGGGACAGCATAGTCCTCCTGACCCTGACCTATGAAACCAAAACATGGACATGGAAAGAATCACTGGGGTCAAGAATCAGGCTGTGGAAATGAGATATTTGTGAGGAACAGATGGTATGACTTGATGGATTGAAGAAAGTAATAAGGGATTTGGTATGTAAGGGAATGAACTGAGGAATGGTAGAGTGGGTGCAAAGTAATACTTTGAGGTGGTTTGGGCACGTAGAAAGACTGCAAGATGGGGAGTTTTCAAGAAGAGCATCTGATAGTATGATTAAATGGCTTGATGTGATAAGAAATAGAGTGGAAGAGCACTGGAGGGAGAGAAATGGGAAAGAATGCACGGAATGGTGTCTGTGGGAGAGGCATGTAAGGAAAAGGATAAGGAAACTCTTCGGCCATGGCTAACCTTTGGGGATTCCCAAAGGGAATGGGTTTCAGAAAGGCCGATGGACCTTAAGACCTTAACTTCCATTTTCCTTGTCTCTTTTATGCTAACATCCTTAGCCCCTGACCATAAAACATAAGGATATCTTACATATTATTACCATATGGTTGCAAAAGCTCCACCTAATCTCATAAATATCACATTATCCTTTCTTTTTCTTTTCTTTCAAACTATTCACCATTTCCCGCATTAGCGAGGTAGCGTTAAGAACAGAGGACTGGGCCTTTGAGGGAATACCCTCACCTGACCCAATTCTCTGTTCCTTCTTTTGGGGAAAAAAAAAAAAAAAAAAATTATCCACAAGTTATATTCTCCTTTACCTGCAGATAAGTATCAGTTCATACTCTTGTCTATTATCATCTCCACTCCTACACCTATAGTATCTGGATATCCTTGTTTTAAAGGTATGCATTACTTGTATCAGCAGATACATATATTCTACATATCCTTTTACCACTGTCATTTTCATCTGGGCTCCCAAACTCACCCTTTACCATCCTGAATTCTACAGTCAGCATTTACAGAGTTCCTACCCTGGATTCACTTCCTCATATGTTCTGTAAAGTTCTTTCCAGAAAATATACTTTAACCTTCCCTTTAAACTCATACTTACTAAAATCAGGTTTGAGCTGAGGTATAAAAGCATCTACCAGTCCTGCTCTGGGGTCCATAATATCATCTTCCTCACTCCTGCAATAAGCAAGATGGAAGTACTGAAACAAAAGATATTTAATAAAAAACTTTCACAAATCCTATTGATTCAAGTGTTCTAATGAATAACTAAAGATGCACATGAACCTACAATCCTTACTTGGAATTACAGCTGCCAAAATATGAGGCGATATTTTGTCAGGGTATGTGAAGCGTCTGGGTTAAACCATGGAAAGTTTTGTGGGGGCCTGGATGTGGAAAGGGAGCTGCGGTTTCAGTGCATTACACATGACAGCTAGAGACTGAGTGTGAACGAATGTGGCCTTTGTTGTATTTTCCTGGCGCTACCTCACACGTGCATACAGGGGGAGGGGGATGCCGTTTCACATGTGGCGGGGTGGCAATGGGAATGGATGAAGGGCAGCAAGTATGGATATGTACATGTGTATATATGCATATGTCTGTGTATGTATACATTGAAATGTATACGTATGTATATTTGCGTGTGTAGGCGTTTATGTATATGCATGTGTATGTGGGTGGGTTGGGCCATTCTTTCGTATGTTTCCTTGCACTACCTTGCTAATGCGGGAGACAGCAACTAAGTATGGTAAATAAATAAAATATTTTGTCAAAATGTGACCAATTTCCATAACTGAAATACCTGTATGACTATGGATTTCACACAAAAACCAGCAATATACAGTAAAGATCTCAAAATTTTATAGCTGAGGCTCAAATCTAAGACACGTAGGAAAATGTAAAATTAGGAATTTATGAAAAAGAAAAATATATGAGAGCATAAATTTCAGTTCCTCCCTAATGCAGGGAAGGTAAGCAAGTATGAAAAAATTCAATAAATGTACAAGAGGAAGAGGAATGAAAAATCAGATAGTCTTTTCAACATAAAACATAGAGTTAACAACAGTAACACATCATTATGTATGATTACAAGGAAGTATAATGTGAGGGACTATGTAGGAATGAGTGGAACAACATATACAACCAAAGCATTACCTACCCATCCACTTCTTCATCTTCACTATCATCTGTGACTGCATCTCTGGACTTTTTTTGACCTTCATCATGCTCTACTCCTAAGTTACTCTGACGAATCAGATGACGAATTATTCCCTCCCTTACACTTTTTATGTACACTTCAAGCTTGCTTAAAGCTAGAACCTGTGAATAAATGAAATATAAATATAATACATGAAAGATTTTGAGTTCTCTGGACCTCAACATGCAAGAACGAGAAAGGCATGCATGGGACAGAGTGGTTTCAGTGCATTACACATGACAACTAGAGAATGAACATGAGCAAATGAAGCCTTTCTTTTTCTGTTTCTGGTGCTGCTGCACTACTACAAGGAATGGAGACTCTTTTGCTTTGGCCATCTCCTTGATGGGAGTCCCTGAAGGGAATGGACATCAGAGATAAAGATATACATAGATCCCTGGAGATAAGGGAGAAAGAATACTTCCCCACACATTCCCTTCATATTATAGAAGGCAACTTTGAGAGGCAAAAGAAGGGGATTGGAAAGCCTCCCCTTCTTGTATTTTAACCTTTAAAAGTTGGAACAGAAATAGGAAGTAAGCAAGGAGTGATCATCCTCCTGGGGTGTGTGAATATGTTTTGATGAAACCAAGCTGAGAAGAAGGAAGAGAGAGGTAGTACGCTTGAGAAAAAGAACCAGGGAGTAATAGCTCTGAGTGAACCAAACTTCAGGGAAAGAAGAATGGTTTGGGAAGGTGTAAAGGGATAAGTCAGGCATACTCTAAGTAAGGAGTAGCACTTCTGAGGGAGTTGTGGGAATGTGTACAGGAATGAAAGGACGTGAGCTCCCCTCTGATGTGGGTAAAAATGAAAGTGGAATACAAGAAGTGGGTGATTATTTGTGCATGTGCATCTGGCCACAAGAAGGATGATCAAGAGAGGTGAGTATTTTGGAAGCAGCTGAGTGAGTGTGTCAGCAGTTATGATTCCAAAGATCAGGTTTTTGTGAAAGATGACTTAAATGTGAAAGTGGATAATGTGGCAGTTGTGGTATAACTGGAGGCATAGGGTATTCACCAATGTGAAGAGAAAAAGTGAACAGCTTGTGGAGGTCAGTGATGAAAAAAGACTGGTGATTGGGAATACCTGGTTTAAAAAGGGGGCCATACATAAGTATACATAAGTATACATGGGCATTACTGGAATACTTAATAACTAATAGGCATAGAAAATAGAGACTCTTGGATGTGAATATGCAGATAGGGGTAATTGGTAGGATGTCTGATCATTACCTGGTAGAGGCTAGAGTGAAGAATTGCACAGGGTTTCAGAAAAGAGGACATGTTGTGGCTGTGAAGAGGGCAGTGAAAGTGAGCTTGAAAAAGAGGAATTGTGTGAGGAGATACTGGGTGAAGAATGGTACAAGGTGAGAGTAAATGAAGCTAGGGGAGTGGATGAGGAATGGCAGGTGTTTAGGGAAAGCAGTACTGGCATGTGCAAGAAAATATATGCCAAAGGCACATCTGTCCACTGAAGCTGGGTCTAGCTGTCCCTGCACATAAGATTGGTAGTTAGCTGGTATATGTAATGTATGCATGCAAATATGCAAATTTTGAGTTATCAGGTGAATCCTTTCAACAATTCTTTCCCTTGCAGATGCTACAGTGAACAACAATTAAGTCATCCAACTAAAGAGCAAGTTCCAAGCAGTAATTAAAAAAAATATATCAGCAAGCAGTGGTATCCATTAATGTATCTGACAGTAAATGAATCATCTGAAGATTATGGCCATACAAACTAAAGATAATAAAGGTGTTAAATAAGTCCTAACCTTGAAATATGGCTGTATTATGGCCATTACAACCTGATGTTTCAGGTTCTCTCCACCGATCTTTGCCAATTCTTCCAAGATGATATCACAGATATGAAGCTTCAGTTCCAAAGGTGTTACATTAACATCATCCTCTGGACATACCAAAGTAACCTCCAAAATGGTAGCAAAGGAACAAACCTCAGTGATGTCCCAATCAAGAGCTCGAAAGTGAACAAACACTTGCCGTAATAATCTCCTCACAAACTGGAAATACAAGGATCCTCATTAATACAACCACACATCATATTTGATGATAAACAGATGAAAATGGACAAATATCACATAAAACCAATTACAATGGCCACCCCCTTGATGGGAATTCCTGGAGGGAATGAGCATCAGGGAACAGATAGAAAGATCAAACAATTACACATATGCAGAGAGAAATAAAAATTCAGCTTTAAGTAAGAAGACTAAATACTATTCTCTAACAAAGCTGAAAAGCCACATGCCAAGTAATCATATAAGAATCATTTCAAGGTGGCTGGACCAAAATAGAGGAGCTTAACTGACCTAGCAGAATATATCAAAAATCTAATAAAAATCTTCTAAGAATCAGCTCATTAGAGTTTTCAAAATAATCATATATTAACCAAGGTGTTGTCTCTCCAACCAGATCATGGTCCCTACAGTAAGATTCCTTGCAAAAAAAAAAAAAAAAAAATACACATCATGGGAGTTTTGGTGGCAGGGTCTACATCCTGTATTAGTGACCAAAATAGTCACTTCATATAATATTGACCTCCATGCTCTGTATTGTACAAGGTGTCAAGAAAGACTTCCAGAGTTTCACTCAGTAATATTTATTGACTGTGTTAACATACAATCTTTTCTATTTTGAATTTCAGTTGGAAATTATTTGAAATTTAATGAAATCTAGGGTAGTTCAATAGCTGTAAATTTCACAAACCACACAACACAATGTGCTTTCTCCAGCAGCAACACCATGACTGAGTTCACTAACAACGTGCAGATAGCAATCACAAACAGACTTCACACAACTCTGTAAGGTAAGGGTGCAATAACAACTGCGGACTGAAAGAAATATACTCACCATCATAAATTTGTCAATACGAAAGACATCAATTCCACTCCATTCACGACCAAATGTTACAAAAGCTGCTCTTATGAAACAACGACAGTCTTCAACATTGTTGATGAAATGAATCAGTCCACTTATCTCCTCAGCTAAACCCTCCTGTAAAGATAATCAAATATTTGTTCAGTGTTTACAAGCAAATTAAAATTCCTAATCCATAAATGGAAAGCAAAATGCAGGAAAGCAACAAATCCGTTATTTTCTGTACAATCATTCTTCCTCCACTACAGCCTACAACAGCTCTTGATATTACAGCAAATGTCCTTTCCAGTGTTACATATGCTATTTTCAGTAACCTGAAATCCACTAAAACATGCAGAATCTCCCTCCCTCACCCACTTTTTGACAACACATCTTTACACATTCTACCATCCAAGGCTCAACTCGCTCACACACACTCCATCACTACAGTTTAATCTGGCAGACAAGGCAGCTAACTGCCAAGTGCACAGTCTATGGGTACACATGGAAACACTGTTTCTGAGTAAATCTGATTCCCTTCCCAAGCTACATAGGTAAAGTATTAATCTATAACTGCAGATGCACATTCCAGGGCAGGAGGGAGAGTGTTTCTAAACAACAATCACTGGTTTTGAAACAATGCACTCGTTCGGATCAGTCCTCTGTTCCAGTGCTTAAAACTTCATCCTTATGATATGGTATAGAAAAGAAAGTTGAAAACCTAATAGTAAATATAAAAAAAGTTGCGATGTGAAGATCAATCAAAACTTGCATTAGACTTTAACAACGATACAGAAAACCCTAACAACAACAAATAAAAACCTGATGATGAAAATGTTCAATGCAAACATGAAAAAAAAAAATACTAACTTGTAGTGTTATATGGTTACCAACAAGACAAGATGAAACAGAGAGAATTCATAACACTTTACAAGGAACTCAAGAAAATTTGAAGATAAGAGCTACAATGAAAGACAATAAGAACTTCAATGATATAGTCCAGAAAGATGTAAAGAATTTTATGTGATAATGAAAGGCAACAAATTAAAAGGAATTAAAGAAAATGGCTAAACTGGTTCCAAATGATCCCAAAACTGACAATTATACAATGGGCATGATGGTAAAGAATTTCAGTACTGTTAAACAAGCCACATATGCAGTGGACACTGCACTAGCTGTCACAAAACTTAATCTGACTGTAGGCACAAGTGAGGAGATTCTTTCTCTTTCTCCTTCTCAAATACTAGTCCTGCCTTTTGACAAAAATCTTGTGGTAGGAACTTGCCCTCTCCATTTAACCCTCCAAAAGAAATTATACAGGAGCTCAAAACCTTCCATCATTCATGTTCAATTAAAAGGTTTCATACCTAATTTTATTAATAGAGCTTTATATTACTTTCACAAGAACACAGAAATTTATTCAAATCAAGAACTTGAACTAAAATATGGTGAGTAAAGACAATCAAACAGTCAAATCCTGTGAAAACATAAGAATAATTACCTGTACGAGAGGTTTGTCTGCCATGTACATGCAGTAGAACAAGCCCTTCCACAACTTAAGAGCATCATCATCAGAAAATCCTGAAAATACAATGATTTTGGCATACAAATTTTACTTAATAATTACATAAATCAATGTTCTACATAGATCATAGGTCACCTATATTTCAAATGATAACAAAAATTAACTATAGAGCAGATACTATGGGAAGTTAGGTGAGATTTTCATATGTTCAGTTAATGTATTGATATGTTTCACATACTTTTACATTAATCAGCCCCACATTTTTGCTGATCTTCAGAACCCTCACCTCTATCAACTTACACAAAATCACATGGCAAATTAATGAACACATTCACATTCCCAGGGCTACTTTCCATCTCTGTACAAAATATCAGATTATTCATGACACTCTATTTCTTAAACCTTTTCATTTCAACACAAATATGTAGTACCGTTGAGTAGAGTCCTGTTGATGTACAATATATATTACATGATGCAATTTCCTCCCCAGTTTCAAATCTCCTTTTGTAGCTATGACCCATAAGTAGGTACAAAATGTCAACAGTAATAGTAATTCGGCCAAAGAAATTTCAAAGCTATTAGTTACAAGACAATCATGGCAGAAGAGCCCTTCTCATAGCATGCAACCGAAAACTGCTAAAGTGGCATCCACGAATCTCATAACCACAAACATAAATATGCAGTTATGTGAAAAGAAATACGATGCAGTTATAAGGAAGTGGTGATGGAGATGAATATCAAGACAGATACATGATAAAAACTAGCCGCTAATCAGGTTCACAAGCTATTATTATAAAGGAAACAATAATAGGAGTTGGTATCCAATTTTTTTTTCATTTTATTTCATGTCTTCGTATCATGTCAAATCAAATTATAAGTTGAACTTCTTTTTTGGTACTTTTAGTACTTTTCGATGAAAACTTGGGATGGGGGAAACGAAAAACAGACTAAGCTAATGACGGAAAAGGTAAAGGATCTATAGATATGTGGTAATACACATTCTTTGCCCATTGTATATATTGTGTAAGCTGTCATATCTCCTGAGTATAGCAGGAGATTAAGTAGGGATGAAGAACTGGGAAGATGGGGAAATAACTACTACACGGAACTGTTAAGCACCATACACTCGATTCATAGTCAGGTGCATCTTACCTTGTCCTGAGCTTGACCTAACCAACAAGTATTTCTTTAGTTTCTTAAGGGCTCTGTCTCTTATTTTTTTCTGATTGTCGGCAAGGCGTTGGGCAAACAATATTTCCGACATAGTACCCACGTTTGACGCCACTGTGGAGGGAACCATGTTGACTTGGCTGCAGGTCGTACAACTGTAAATTTTGATAATGTGCTAAATCTCCACACGCTATTAGAATTTATATCAAATGCTACTCTGTATATATTTTGAAATTTCAATTATTTCATTTTAATACGGAATGATATTAGAATTTATGTAACAATTTAAGTTATAGTCTTCCTAATATGAAAGATGAAAATGTATTGTTTACATATACATTAATGTCTAAAACTACACTAATTGCACCGAAATCGTACAAATGATGTTGAAATTCATGCACTGTGGTAATTTCACTATTTTGATATTTATAAAACAGACAATTAATCTGTTAGTACACTAAATAAAGGTCTTTGCATAACTCGATAGCTAAAATGATAATGAGAGTATCGCATATTCTACGTATATTAATTAACTACTAGTTCGTTAGGTTATATTGAGTATATAATATAATCCTTTAAATTCACTAATACACATTCTTAACCCGTACCAGTGTGTTCAAGTGAAACACTGACTTCCAAAATTCTAAAAGTGGTTCATACTATTTCACTCTGTAGACCAGTTCAGTAGTATGGCTCCCTTCTCTTTTTGGTAACCCCTTTGTACACAGATTTTCATTGCAAGTGATCCTTAAATCATTCCGTTAGCATCTTCATCTGAAATATACTTAGGCTCTGAATCTATCCACCTCCTCCGCCGTCTGACTCTTTGTACATTCAACTCAATGCTGCGGCATGTTGGGGGGGGGGGGGGGCACTCTTCATAACCCCTCTCCCGATCCCACCTTGAAAAGCAGGGGAGAGCTCAGTGCCCCATTATGTTTCGACTTGTATATAAGTGCAGTATGCTGCATCGTCACCTTCAGCATCAGCTCCACTGAGCCCACAATAGAAGCTGCCACCGTCTGTGCAACTATACTCCTTGATATAATATGGACCAATTTATCATATGCCATACTTTCAATGTGAGGCCATCCCATGCCATGCTTTTCAAATGATTTCTTTGCGTCACATATCATCATGATGTCTTTTAAGATAGTGGTACGATATTTGACCCAATGAACACCTCTGCCTATCCCAGTACGAAAGAGAAAAAGATCTGTAAATCTGCCCCATTGAAGATGAGATTTGTTTGGACTTTATGTAAAGTACTCCATAGTAGCAGAACTCAGACTCATTTATATCCAGTTGGGTCTTACAACCTCGCCTCCACAAAGTGGAATCGAACACCATCTCTTCAGTGACAGGCAAGGATAGGAAAGAGAATGGGCTCTGCCCTGCCGCTTAATGATTATTGTTTTTTATTCATTAACGCGAAAAAAGAAACATTAGGTGATTTTAATGGAACACACAAGTGTGGGTACAACAACGGAGAAAAGTAGACCATGTCCATTTCGACTTGAATTTTGTATGGAGATGCGATCATAGTCCACATTTCAAAATACATGGCGCTCGTGTCATTTAGACCATCGTCGTGAACGGTGTGGCATTTCAGTCTTCATTGCTGATGAAAGGAGTTATAAGCAGCGAAGTGACACAGTCAAAGTTCAGCTAGTATGAATGCTGTTTACTTCATGAATACGAATTTTCTAGACAGTTAAAGCTGCAGTACTCGGTGTATCGCATGTAAGCTGCTTACATCTGGTATATGTTCTGTGGGTGTTGCGTCCCTACTTGACATCATATTGGAAGGCTAAGCACATCGACCCATGATACCCAGCTTATACATACTTACCACACCAGAAATGTATACCATGTATACTTACTACATGGCTAGATAGTGTCCACCTCGCCTGCTTCCGCAGTGGTAAGACTTGGGGATGAGGGAAACACATCTTCTTTGTTTCATGTATTTATTTCAGAATGTTGTCCTTTTACTGGCGTTTCCAAGATCATATGAACATCTACAGTTCCTAAAACATGTGAACTATATAACCCATATTTATATTTATTTATGATTGCCCAGGCCATCTTTCTTGAAAGAGTCCAAGGATCCCTTTTCTAGGAGTTCCTGCAGGCTATAAAGGTTACGCTGCTTCTAGTAGCCAAGGAAATGATAGTATTCCTTTGGTGTGAGAATTTCTTTGACGAAAATGATCATATATGATGGTTGTGAGTATATCGTCCAACAATTAGGATAGTTATGATGGTTATACTGTCCCACGACTGGGTTGGTATTGATGGATATACTGTCCCACTACCAGGCTGGTCGTGATGATGGCTATGCTCTCCCACTACCAGGCTGGTCGTGATGATGGCTATGGTCTCCCACTACCAGGCTGGTCGTGATGGTGGCTATGGTCTCCCACTACCAGGCTGGTCGTGATGATGGCTATGGTCTCCCACTACCAGGCTGGTCGTGATGATGGCTATGGTCTCCCACTACCAGGCTGGTCGTGATGGTGGCTATGGTCTCCCACTACCAGGCTGGTCGTGATGATGGCTATGGTCTCCAACTACCAGGCTGGTCGTGATGATGGCTATGGTCTCCCACTACCAGGCTGGTCGTGATGATGGTGCAGACAGCCATTAACCAGTCTCCAACTGATAACCACAACGTGGGCGAACCTAGTTTCGCAAAGATTTTTTACCTGAGTAAAATGTGGAAGGCTTTTTACATTGTAGTTGTTTATTTACCTGATTTTATAGAGCATGTTGATTTGAATTAGGTTACCAATTTTTCCGTGTCCCATGTTACGTATGGTAGAGACTTAAAAAAGGTAGAGCGAATATGACGCTGCAAGCAGCGAATTTATGCAACACCTGAAATCACATGTACTGTACTAACAGGAGCAAAATACCTTTTGCTGAGAATTTAGAAATCACGTCAGTTCAGGGTATTGCAAAGATTTAAGAAGAACGGGGACACGGCCCTTAGTTTAAAAGATAAGTCGACTCTCTCTCTCTCTCTCTCTCTCTCTCTCTCTCTCTCTCTCTCTCTCTCTCTCTCTCTCTCTCTCTCTCTCTCTCTCTCTCTCTCTCTCTCTCTCTCTCTCTCAGTATTATTGAGCCCAGACCACCTCGCTTAGACTGTGTGTTCTGTGTATGTAGGTAATTCTATAGTTTAGGCCTATCATGATATTGCTCCACCCATTTCAGTTTAGATTCCTCACAAAATTGAAAGGTAGTGATCAAGTAAAGGGTCATTTCGAAGATCGCGGGACGAGAAATTCTTCCAATTGAACGATATGTGCTATAAGCATTAGTTGATCATCATATTGTTTAATTGATGTGAGAGGGTATTTATATACTGGAGCAAGCGTGCATATATATGTCACTGTATATCGATCTCTCGGTCCACCCGTGCCTTCCATCTATAGCCATCATCTGTTTCATATGCTCAAGTTTCTGCTTGTACCTTGTCCCCCTTGTAGATCTACCTTGGCGAGGAGCATGAACGGTAACTTTACGAATATGTGACGTTGTCCAATTTCCGCAGTCTCTGTCTGTGTCCGGTCGGTCGGTGCTTCCTTGGTGCGCACCCGACAGTGACCTGGGTCTCCTGCTGGCCAGGAGCTTCTGCAACTCCTCAGAGCCAAGTGAGTTAACCCCACACTCTTTCCCCGTGGAGGGGCGTACCCTGAGCAGTCGAAGGCCCTCCCTGGTGTCAATAGCAGTAGTATTTCAGGGCCATCGTCTCGACCAAGTATAGCAACCTCCACCTTCTCCATGTTATACACTATTTCATTTACGGCTTATGTACGTAGAGGATCAAGGAAAGATGTAGAATATATATATATATATATATATATATATATATATATATATATATATATATATATATATATATATATATATATATGGGTTTTCCCGGCCTTGGAATAGCAGTAGTAGGGCCATGGGAGTGGCACTCCTCCTCAGAGGCAGTGCCAGTATCTCATAACCACTGCCTAAAGTATCGTTCTATCCTACTTTCGTTTTTACTTTCCTCTGCGAGTTACAGAAAGCTGATAATGAGATTGTTCGGTGTACATGTCTGAGAAATGAACTTTAGAGTATTGTTCACGACCGGATGAAAATATTAGGCCGGAAACAGTCGAAAAAGAGACCCCTGTCATCCTTGGAAATAATTCAGATATTTTACACACAATATCCAGGGAATAGAACATATCACCGATCAAGAAAGGTCAAAATGAACATGAACTCTATACTATAAACGGGGCAAGATGCATGATAAGTTATACTGAACTTCTTTGGTTTTCCTGCTTCTCTCTGTTCCCTTATACATATCGTTCGTACTGCAGTAATCATGGATGGGTGGACTTCCCCCTCCTGTCTTGAATCAATAGTGGTGTTCCTCAGGGCTCTGTCCTGCTGTCTATTCATTCTTCTCACTGTAAATTATTTTGTCTTCCGACCCTATTCATTTATGCTGATGATTACACTTAATGTACTTCAGCATTCTTTCCCTGATATATATATCTTTCTTTCTTTCATACTACTCGCCATCTCCCGCGTTAGCGAGGTTGCGTTAAGAACAGAGGACTGGACTGATATATATATATATATATATATATATATATATATATATATATATATATATTATGTGTGTTCTTTTTTTTCGTACCAGGGTGTATTTCCTGTGCAGAATCTAACAGTACTAAACGGCAATTTCTCCCAATATCTTTATAAGGGATATTGGTTTCTCTTTTCCTAGTAACAAAACTTGAGCATAGCTACTTCCTCCGTTCTATCTACATTACAAAGTCTGCTTTCCAAAAGTTGAAGATTTGTATAGATGCCGTAATTATTTTTCTTGTGAGCTGCTATTTCCTATCTAAAGGGCTTATACTCATCTTAGTGCTCACCGCACATCTGGAGTGGCCATTTCCCCATCTCTCAGACAACCAGAACCATATTGGAATCGAAAGCCTTCCATCTTGATAATTCGATTAACGTTACTTCTTATGAACCATCCCTTTCCGTGCGGCACAATACCGCTTTCTTTATCTGTTCTACAAGGATATTTATGGCCACGGTTCACGTGAACTGTCTCTTTTTATGTTTTCTCGCCTCGAAGGCAAGCTCGTGTGGCTGCTGCTTCCCACAGTTCTGTTGGGATCGACTACTTGAGGATTGGCCGTTGTGATACTACGGTTACTACCTTCTCTAGTGCAACTAAGCTGTGGAATTCTCTTCCTCCTTTCACTTTTTCCTCCTCTTCCTCCTTTCACTTTTTCCTCCTCTTCCTCTAACCTTCCTGCCTTTGAAAATGAAGTCAGCAAACGCTTACGGAGCTCGGATCAATTCCTACTCCCTTTTTGCTCTCATATTTCCCCCCCCCCCCCCTCCCCCTCGAAATGGTCCTTCATTAGGGCATGTTTAACCCGTGTCACGGCAGTCACTGAAGTGAAAGAAAAACTTTACTAAATGAAAGCATCAGGATAATTAGATTTGCAAGAACCCCATTGCCATAACCAAAAGATCCTTGACAATGATATGTGAGAGTTCAGAGAAAAGGCTGGAGATGCCTTTTTTTTTTATTGTGAAATTACGTAAAATAAAACCTGCATTGAATAACAGCACAATATATCTTAAAGGCCAGGTCAATGGTTATGAGCGAACTCAGATGAACCCAAGATTGATACCATGAAATGTGCTTGGTGGCGAAGATGAACCAAAATTGTTTAAAACAGGATTTTAGAGGCTATGTGTACTTCTTGCATCCCATAAAGATTGAAGATGGACTTGATGCTGTTAGTCAAATATAATCTCTGTAATGATTCCCACTGAGGTAGCCTTTCAATTTGCCTCAGTAAATACTCTCTCTCTCTCTCTCTCTCTCTCTCTCTCTCTCTCTCTCTCTCTCTCTCTCTCTCTCTCTCTCTCTCTCTCTCTCTCTCTCTCTCTCTCTCTCTCTGCGTATATATATATATATATATATATATATATATATATATATATATATATATATATATATATATCAATATTTTTTAATTTTGACATCCCTTAAAATAAGGTGTGTTGCTGTACGTACCCCTTGGAACCCAAGTGTGCCAATCATAAGTAAACATTTGAGCTCCTCTTGTGTTCATTCATATGAAACATTCATCACTTGTGCTTCACCATTTTAAGGTCATAAGTGCTGACCATGAGAAGAGCGTACAAGATTCATGTACGAGGTTAGGTGTTCCTGAACTCACCTGAACAAGAGGAATATACTCGGCCCGTAATATGGTCCGGGGGATGGTGGTAAGGGTCGGCTTGCAGTATAACTAGCTAGTCGTAAGTGTACTAATGTTAAATCTGATTAGGACCTGCCCTTTTTAACATCCCCAGCACACCCAACCATCCTCGTTCGCTATTGATAAGAAAAGTGTTGATGTTGACACCTTAGGAATGTCAGGTATTTTTTTTATTTTAGTATTTGACGTGTGGTTTGCCCTAACCCCAATGCCGATTGGACATAGTGATATTGTGGATGCTGCAAAGACATGGCTGCTTCCCACACAGCTAGGCCCACTGTGTTAGTGTGATGAACAACGTGCTGATTTACTCGAGATTTGGGCATGTCATTGCCCCTATGGCTCTATGAATGCTGTTAGTCAAGGGAAGTTTTGTGCTAAAAGTGTGATTTTGTACCATGACTTGTTGAGTCATCCATTGGCTGAGCTGTGAATTTTTATAGAATATCTCATGGATTTGTTATATTTTCAGTGGTTAATGGCCAAAGACCAGGAGAGCTTAATGGAATGATTTTTGGTTACTTTATTGCTGTGGCTTTATTGATTGTGGAATTGATAGAATATTTTTAGAATGTATTTGGAAAGTAGAATAAGACTAGATGGCATTATCGAAGTAGTTTACCGATAAAAAAGTACCTTAATTTTATGAACTTGTTAACTGTAGAATCTGTGGTATCCCTGAATTCTAAAAACTAAAGATTATCACCAAATACCGCTGATATTAAAGCAGATTAAGTATCGCAGTAAAGTGAAATACAGTATTACTGTAGGAAACACAACCAACAAATAAAACTTATGTTTAAATCAACAGTATATTAGTTTTTGTATGTAATTTTTTAAATTTTTTTCACACCCTCTAATCTGATGATGGTAAAGGTTATTGTAGTTTTGACTTCTTAATGCTTATTTCTGATTTATCACCGACATAAGTGGTATAGATGTTGAGTGCATTTAAACCTGTCTTGAAGGCAGGGAGAAGAGATGGAGTAACCAGTTAAAATATCATTTGTGTTTAGACGTCACCAATGATTATAATCACTAATTAAAGCATTTTAATGTTTTGTCACAGTATTATGCTGCATAACACAATCTGTAAATACAATCTGCCACTGATAATTGTCACATAAACACGATATATATATATATATATATATATATATATATATATATATATATATATATATATATATATATATATATATATATTTTGCTTTCCGAGATAATGTTATCGACTTCCACACATTCTTCAAGGCTCCCAGAATTTTCGCCCCCTCCCCCACCCTATGATCCACTTCCGCTTCCATGGTTCCATCCGCCGCCAGATCCACTCCCAGATATCTAAAACACTTCACTTCCTCCAGTTTTTCTCCATTCAAACTCACCTCCCAATTGACTTGACCCTCAACCCTACTGTACCTAATAACCTTGCTCTTATTCACATTTACTCATAACTTTCTTCTTTCACACACTTTACCAAACTCAGTCACCAGCTTCTGCAGTTTCTCACAGGAATCAGCCACCAGCGCTGTATCATCAGCGAACAACAACTGACTCACTTCCCAAGCTCTCTCATCCCCAACAGACTTCATACTTGCCCCTCTTTCCAAAACTCTTGCATTCACCTCCCTAACAACCCCATCCATAAACAAATTAAACAACCATGGAGACATCACACACCCCTGCCGCAAACCTACATTCACTGAGAACCAATCACTTTCCTCTCTTCCTACACGTACACATGCCTTACATCCTCGATGTAGTATATTTGAAGGAATAGTGGTTCCAACAATGTTGTATGGTTGCGAGGCGTGAGCTATGGATAGAGTTGTGCGCAGGAGGATGGATGTGCTGGAAATGAGATGTTTAAGGACAATGTGTGGTGTGAGGTGGTTTGATCGAGTAAGTAACGTAAGGGTAAGAGAGATGTGTGGAAATAAAAAGAGCGTGGTTGAGAGAGCAGAAGAGGGTGTTTTGAAATGGTTCGGGCACATGGAGAGAATGAGTGAGGAAAGATTGACCAAGAGAATATATGTGTCGGAGGTGGAGGGAACGAGGAGAAGAGGGAGACCAAATTGGAGGTGGAAAGATGGAGTGAAAAAGATTTTGTGTGATCGGGGCCTGCGCATGCAGGAGGGTGAAAGGAGTGCAAGGAATAGAGTGAATTGGAGCGATGTGGTATACCGGGGTTGACGTGCTGTCAGTGGTTTGAATCAAGGCATGTGAAGCGTCTGGGGTAAACCATGGAAAGCTGTGTAGGTATGTATATTTGCATGTGTGGACGTATGTATATACATGTGTATGGGGGTGGGTTGGGCCATTTCTTTCGTCTGTTTCCTTGCGCTACCTCGCAAACGCGGGAGACCGGCAAAAAAAAAAATATATATATATATATATATATATATATATATATATATATATATATATATATATATATATATATATCTTCTTCTTCTTTCATACTATTCGCCATTTCCCGCATTAGCGAGGTAGCGTTAAGAACAGAGAACTGGGCCTTTGAGGGAATATCCTCACCTGGCCCCCTTCTCTGCTCCTTCTTTTGGGAAAAAAAAAAAAAAAAAAAAAAAAAAAAATTCTTTATCATTCCTTTGGTGAATTCTTTTTTTATCCCTAGAAACAGTGTAGAGTATCCATGATTTTTTTTTTATTTTGCCTTGTTGCTATATCATTACTGTATTGAACATTGATTCAGTAAAGTATAGTATTTGTGTATGTTTAATGTCTTAGCATTTAAAAGGAGAGTTTCATGACTGTATTTTGACAGTAAGAGAGGATATATCTGCCTTCCCATATGTGCATCTTTATTTCTTTTGGGATTTGAATATGTCTTTTGATTACTTTTCCGGTGCAGAAAATAAGTTTTGTTTATAGAGATTTTTTTTTTTTTTTTTTGCTGTAAGCAAAAAGGACATGTACATAACTGCCACTCAATCATCATGGTGTGTTGTGTGCATGGGCCTAGTATTTCTTTATTAATTTATTTCATGATTTCATTCATTGCCACTGATTTAGCTGTTCAGATCAATGAACGATGACTGAATGATTGTTTACTTGGCTGTGTTTTCAGAGTCTGTGATAGCTTACTCATATTATGAAGACTTTTATTGAAAATAGCTGAGAGAGTATGTTGTTGGAGCATATATATGCTATTGTCTTATTCTTTGCATTGGACAGGACTCTCTGATACCTCATTGTATGAACACAAATACTGGTTTCTTCACAAAAACCTGATTTTCTTTGTTGGTAAGAATTAGATTATCTTAAAGAACTAAAAGTAAATTATGTCTCACCTATTTGCTGTTTCATAGTGGTGACATTGGCAAGAGGAAAATATATGGAAGGAAACCTTCCATGAAAGTGGGATGAACCGAAGGCAGAGAGTTGTCATGGCTGTTGTCATCCTGGGCTCCTTTATATACATCCTTCTCACACAGGTAACATATCTTATATAATTTATGTTGATATATATATATATATATATATTTATTATTTATTTATTTTGCTCTGTCGCTGTCTCCCGCGTTTGCGAGGTAGCGCAAGGAAACAGACGAAAGAAATGGCCCAACCCACCCCCATACACATGTATATACATACACGTCCACACACGCAAATATACATACCTATACATCTCAATGTATATATATATATATATATATATATATATATATATATATATATATATATATATATATATATATATACACACAGACACATACATATACACCCATGCGCCCAGTTCACACTGTCTGCCCCTATTCATTCCCATCGCCACCTCGCCACACATGGAATACCATCCCCCTCCCCCCTCATGTGTGCGAGGTAGCGCTAGGAAAAGACAACAAAGGCCACATTCGTTCACGCTCATATATATATATATATATTATTATTATTATTATTATTATTATTATTATTATTATTATTATACCTTGTTGTTGTCTCCCACATTAGCGAAGTAGCGCAGGGAAACATACAAAAGAATGGCCCAACCCTCTCACATACACATGTATATACATACACGTCCACATATGCCTACATATATACCTATACATCTTAACGCATACATATATATACACACACACACACATATATACACATGTACATAATTCATACTGTCTGCCCTTATTCATTCCCGTTGCCACCCCGCCACACATGAAATAACAACCCTTTCCCCCAGCATGTGCGTGACGTGGCGGTAGGAAAAGACAACAAAGGCCACATTCGTTCACACTCATTCTCTAGCTGTCATGTATAATGCACCGAAACCACAGCTCCCTTTCCACATCCAGGCCCTACAAAACTTTCCATAGTTTACCCCAGATGCTTCACATGCCTTGGTTCAATCCATTAACAGTATGTTGACCCCAGTATACCACATCGTTCCAGTTTACTCTATTTCTTGCATGCCTTTCACCCTCTTGCCTGTTCAGGCCCCGATCACTCAAAATCTTTTCCACTCCATCTTTCCACCTCCAATTTGGTCTCCCACATCTCCTTGTTCCCTCCACCTCTGACATATATATCCTCTTTGTCAATCTCTCCTCACCCATTCTCTCCATGTGACCAAACCATTTCAAAACACCCTCTTCTGCTCTCTCAACCACGCTCTTTTTATTACCACACATCTCTCTTACCCTTTCATTACTTACTCGATCAAACCACCTCACACCACATATTGTTCTCAAGCATCTCATTTCCAGCACATCCACCCTCCTCCACACAACTCTATCTATAGCCCATGCCTCACAACCATACAACATGTGTGGCACGGTGGCGACAGGAATGAATAAAGGCAGCAAGTATGAATTATGTACATGTGAATATATGTATATATCTGTGTGTGTATATATATGGATATGTTGAGATGTATAGGTATGTATATGTGTGTGTGTGGATGTTTATGTATATACATATGTATGTGGGTGAGTTGGGCCATTCTTTCATCTGTTTCCTTCCGCTACCTCACTATGTGGGAGACAGCGACAAAGTATAATAAACATAAATAATATAAGTAGATATTATGTATGATAGATATGATAAAATATATGGAAATGAAATGTTTGATTACAATATGTAGTGTGAGGTAGTTTGATTGAGTAAGTAATGAAAGGATAAGAGAGATGTGTGGAAATAAAAAGAGTGTGGTTGAGAGAGCAGAAGGTGTATTGAAATGGTATGGACCTATGGAGAGAATGAGTGAGGAAAGATTGACACAGAGGATATATGTGTCAGAGGTGGAGGGTACAAGGAGAAGCAGGAGACCAAATTGGAGCTGGAAGGATAGGGTGGAAAAGATTTTGAGAGATCGGGACCTGAACATACAGGAGGCTGAGAGGCGTCAAGGAATAGAGTGAATTGGAATGATGTCGTATGCCTGGTTCGACATGCTGTTAATGAACTGTACCAGAGCATGTGAAGTGTCTAGGGTAAGCCATGGAAAGGTCTGTCGGGCCTGGATGTGGATAGGGAGCTGTGGTTTCGGTGCATTACACATGACAGCTAGAGACTGATTGTGAACGAATGTAGCCTTTTTTGTCTGTTTTAATGATACTATTTCACTGAAGCAGGGGGTAGCGATGCTGTTTCCTGTGGGGTAAGGTAGTGACAAGAATGGATGAAGGCAATCATGTATGAATATGTACATGTGTATGTATGTATATGTTTATATGTATATTTATGTATATGTGTGTATGTTGGCATTTACGTATATATACGTGTATGTGAGTGGATGGGCCATTCTTCATCTGTTTTCTGGTGCTACTCAGAAAAATTGTTTTACTGGTAACCACAAGGTATTTGTGCTTATATCTGAATAAAGTTGTACCTGAATTGAATTGAGTTAAAGAGTTGAGGAAATAGGTTAGGGAATAACAACCAATTTTTAATCCCTTTGAAAGAAAGAAAAGGAAAATACAAAGAAATTTCAAAGTATTTAACTGACAAATTTCACAGATGTAGGGTGTATACTGTTGATGTTAGACAGGTAGCATCAACTTTATCCTGTATGAGGAACCTCTTATAGGAGGGAATTATTCATAGAAGGATGTGGAGCTGTTCCAGCACATTTATCAACTATTACATGAGTTTTAGATCCATTTGGATAATCCCCTTCATGTCAGTTAGGGTTCCACTTCTTTAAGTTTCCCCACTACTAAAGCGTTGCAGGACATTATGTTGTCACCCCTAAATCTGTCTGTTTGTCTGTAGACCCATTCTTGTTCGCAGGGTAGCTCAAGAACATTACATGATAGAAACCTTATTACTTATCTCCTATAATGACAAATGGGATAGAATTTGGGGCAAGTAGTTGTATCTGTTAGTGTATTGATAGGGGTAAATGTTTTTATCCTTAAGTCTGTAACATATATGCATTAGGCAGAGACATGGTAGGACATCAGGCCATTAGAACCTTTCTACATGAATTTTTACTCTAATTTTGAAGATGTAATACTTTGCTAAACCAGCAATACAAAACTTACAAAAAAAATTCTGTCTATCTGTCAGCCATCATTAAGTCTATTCCTAAAATTCATTGACTGTGTTATAGTGGAACATGGAATTCCTTGTTTACACAGGCTCATCTTACTCTTACTTTGCACACCAAATTTACTATTCAAGTGAGACCATGTCTCCATTCACACCACCTATGTACTAAAAAATGTTTCCTTATGAATCTCATTCCAAGTCATCCACCTTTTATCTTCATCTGAAGTATCCCTAGCTCAAATAAGCTCTCTCATTGCATCTATCCAACTCTTTCACAGTCTGCCTCTCCTCCTTGAACCTGCCACTCTACTATTATATATCTCCTTGACCAACCTATCATTTACTTTATGTTCTGTTTTACTTTAACATCTTTAATGGTTTTCATCCATGCCTCTTCCTAATGATTTCCATTCTGTTGTGGATGGAATCTCTTTTTTCTTAAGAATAAAGTTTTGAAATCTGGATCTTGCTGCACATATTCTCCTCACATCCTTGTTATACATTCAATCTATCCTCAAGATTCCAAAGCCATTCTGTGCAAGTTATCCATTTGTCCTGCTTTTGACTTACCCATAAAAAGAAAGAAGGGGGTTACGTACTAGCAAAATACGGGATAGGTTATTTAGTACAGATCTTAAGAAAGGGGTGACATTGATTTGCTCATGAGATGTGGTTATGTGTTACAAACAGCTTGGTTTAGAGGCTAATGGAGAGTAATAAGAAATCTGGTAAAAGTATTTTAGGCTGGTAATAGCTGCTCAACAGAGACAGCATCATTTCAATAGGATGGGCATCAGAGCCAAGTTTAAACTGATAAGACTGATTAATCAAAGTCATGCATACTTTTGCTTTTTAAGTGCTATTAAGAAAAGGTGCTAAGGATGTTTTTAGAAATTATAGGGGAATAAGTCTGTTATGTATACCAGAAAAAGTATATGCAAGAGTGATGAAAATAACTTAATGCAGAATAATTGAGGAGCAAGAGGGTTTTTAGGAAAGTTGGGGATGTGTGGATCCGATATTTGCAGTGAGAACAACTGGAAAAGTATTTAGTGAAAGGTGAGAAGCTGTATGTAGCTTTTATGGATCTGGAGAAAGCATATGACAGATTGAGCAGAATGCTTGACAGGATGTGTTAAGGATATATGGGGTGGAGGACATCTGTTGAATGGTGTGAAAATGTATATAGGAGCAAATAGCAAATCCATGTGTAAAAGTGGATGATGTTGGGCATAAGTTTTGGGATATATCTGGGTGTCAAGCAAGTCCATATGATATCATAGCTTTTGTTTTATAAAAGCAAAACTCCAGAAAAGGAGTGTAGAGATGGAGTGTGGTGATGAGGTATGGTGGCTAGTAACAAGCCTGTGTGGGGGTAATACTTTGTTGTTGGCTTAGAGTGAAAAGGAGCTACAGAAGATTGCAAGTATATTTTATGATGTATGTAAGCTTGGGTGATTGAAGGTTGCCATGGCTACTCCATTCATGGGAGTTCCTGGAGGGAACATGCATCAGAGATATAGATAGATAGCTGATATTAGAACTGGTTCATCAAAATATTTACCCAAACTGATTTTCATGTCTTTCAGATCACAAAGCAGCAATTTTCTGTCTTATTTTTAAATGTATACTACTCTGCCTGGCCAACATCGCAAGAACTTTTAATGGATAAAAGGGAATTCTTGGTACCTGTGATTAAGATACTACTGTTGTGCTTTTGGTTGAAGATTATTTTCTCAAAGCCGAAACATTTAACCAAAATGAGTTGTGTTTGTTTTGCTTGAACACTGTTTAAAGTCACATGAATGTTCACGTCTCTTTGATAGGTTTGGGAAATACATACCTTGACAGAATATGATTATTTATGAGTCTTATGACTTTGACTAGCTTCCCACCTATTTATCAGACAAGATGGTCTGATGCTGGCACTATCAGTTAGAGATAAGATTACATTCGATTAAAAGATTACACAGCTCTCCATAGAATCCATAGAATAATCAAACCCTATGTTTCTTTAACATATAATGGATTTAATGGTTGTTATTTCTTGAACTGTATGAAACTAATTTTTTTATCAGATTTTATTTTCAGACATATTAACACGTAACCAGTGTACAGATTACTGTCTTGGAAGTACTTTGTATTTCATGATGTTTTACCTGAAATTTGCCTTCATATGAATCGAGACTAGCTCAGTCACATATTTGTTGTCAGGGAGATATCATTAACAGATTGCTGTCTTAGAAATACTTTGTATTTAGTGATGCTTTACATGAAACTTGCCTTCATATGAATCAAGACTAGCTCAGTCACATTCTCTCTCTCTCTCTCTCTCTCTCTCTCTCTCTCTCTCTCTCTCTCTCTCTATCTCTATCTATCTATCTCTCTGTATCTCTCTCTCTCTCTCTCTTTTGTACTTTGACGCTGTCTCCCATGTTAGCGAGGTAGCACAAGGAAACAGACGAAAGAATGGCCCAACCCACCCACATACCCATGTATATACATACACGTCCACACACGCACATATACATACCTATACATTTCAACTTATTATTTATATTTTATTATACTTTGTCGCTGTCTCCCGCGTTTGCGAGGTAGCGCAAGGAAACAGACGAAAGAAATGGCCCAACCCCCCCCCCCCCATGCACATGTATATACATACGTCCACACACGCAAATATACACACCTACACAGCTTTCCATGGTTTACCCCAGACGCTTCACATGCCTTGATTCAATCCACTGACAGCACGTCAACCCCGGTATACCACATCGCTCCAATTCACTCTATTCCTTGCCCTCCTTTCACCCTCCTGCATGTTCAGGCCCCGATCACACAAAATCTTTTTCACTCCATCTTTCCACCTCCAATTTGGTCTCCCTCTTCTCCTCGTTCCCTCCACCTCCGACACATATATCCTCTTGGTCAATCTTTCCTCACTCATTCTCTCCATGTGCCCAAACCACTTCAAAACACCCTCTTCTGCTCTCTCAACCACGCTCTTTTTATTTCCACACATCTCTCTTACCCTTACGTTACTCACTCGATCAAACCACCTCACACCACACATTGTCCTCAAACATCTCATTTCCAGCACATTCATCCTCCTGCGCACTACTCTATCCATAGCCCACGCCTCGCAACCATACAACATTGTTGGAACCACTATTCCTTCAAACATACCCATTTTTGCTTTCTGAGAAAATGTTCTTGCCTTCCACACATTTTTCAATGCTCCCAGAACTTTCTCGCCCCCCCCCCCACCCCACCCTGTGACTCACTTCCACTTCCATGATTCCATCCACTGCCAAATCCACTCCCAGATATCTAAAACACTTCACTTCCTCTAGTTTTTCTCCATTCAAACTTACCTCCCAATCGACTTATCCCTCAACCCTACTGTACCTGATAACCTTGCTCTTAGAGGCTCCAGTCACAGACAGAAGTCCACTTCGCATATGGGCCTTCATTGAAATATAGGAAGATTAATGAAAGTGAAGAGCAAGAGCCAAGGCAAAGTATTTGCAAATTTTGGAGGAAGTGAAAAACTTGTCTTCTAAAATGTGCCAGGCCATGGATATTAGGAAAGACATGAGAGGGTAGAGAGTTCCAAAGCTTTGAGGTGAAAGGAAAGAAACAGTCATCAAAACAGACCATCCCTGAGTTGTTAGCAGCTGCCCAATAATCATGTGTTGCAGCAGCTTGCTGAGTATTGTGTGGTCTCGCTGTTTCTGACTACTTTGCTGATACAGGAGTGAGTGAATATGTATGAAAGAAAAAGAGGAAAGAAAAGAATCTGTGCATAAGATCTGTAAGTAAAGAAAACTGCTAATAAAGTAGTAGTATGTTTTCCTCAGTATTTATATTTAGGGTTGTAATGGACAGCTTGATATTAAGGCAGGCATGTGGCTAGTTTATGATTATTGTTTTCTTTGCAAGTATGATTTCAGTTGAATTTTATTCAAATTACCCTGGGACCACTTTAATGGTGCACTTGTAGCTTCAAGGTTGTGGAATTCAGATGACAGATAAAGTATGAAAACAAATACAATTGACTGAAGTGTCTTATCAGGAGGAAACTGTTGATTGTATAGATGGTTGAAGGTTAAAGGAAGGGGACAATTAAGAGACCCAGAATCAGAATTAGCTTTAAGGTCAAAGATAATTTTCCCAAATCCTGATAATGGTCCGGGCATGGACAACATGCTGCACCTGTCATTGCATTTATTACTCACAACTGAAACACACTGCATGTGTTCTGAAAAATGTATAAAAAAATTAAATGTTCCCAAGTGAAACCATGCATATTGGACCAGTGCATCTTAGGGGAAAGATGTATTTGTACTTTGCAGAGGAAATACTAATCCTTCTCACTTTTTTATTTTTATTGTAAACAAGGTGGTGACTACTTACATTATGATTGATCAACATGCAGAATTCTTAACCCTAAAGCTATGACTACAGGAAATCCTGGCTACCCCTGTATGCCTCAAAACACAGAACAATCTTAACAACTGACTAAATTATTTTGTATGTAAGGACATGAAGGAGTGTAAAATTCATATATAAGTAAAGATATGCATACAGAAGTATGAAAAAGAAAGAAATCCTTTATTCACCTTTGTTTTACTGCAAAGTGTTGACGTGTATGATTTGTTTATGAATGCTACGTTTGGCATGCAGAAAAAAAAGTCTTAAAACATATTCTTATAAGATTAAAGATATTCCTGCAAAAGTTTGAAAAATTAGAAAATGAATCCTTTGTCTACCTTTGTTTTGTCTAGGCGGAGTGGTAAAGTTACGACTGCACTTGTGAATGCAACATTTTCTTAGGTAATATGTGTGACAGATGATTCTATACCAATGACTAAAGTGTGTCACATTTTAAGGCTTAAGCGGATTCCTTGAGCATTTGCTTCTGTTGGATTTTTCAATATTCTCAGAGTGTAGAAATGTGTATGGAGTTGATATGAATGGATGTATTGGTCTTAACAAATCAGTTTAGAAAGTAAAGGGAATAATAAGCACTTTCATATGAAGCCCATGTTTCATTTCATACATAAGGCATGGGTTGAGAATGTGTGTGTGATATTATGAAGTATGTACTCATTTTTGTTTTAATTGTATAAACCAGGACCCCTTCTGCTTCTGCAACTTTAAGGTTGTGTTGTATCTAGTAGCAGGGAAGTGATGAATTTCTTTGGACTAAGAAATTTCCATCGAAGCTGACTTTTCACCCGCAGTTTAACCACATGCAAGTGGAATCTAATAATGCCTGTATGCATTTGATTGACCCCATTATACTGACAATGAAGCATAAGTGATAAAGGGATAGATAGATAGATGGAAAGAAATAGCAAACTGTTAATTTCTGAGGAAGAAACTTTTATACAATACAGCTTAGAATGCAGCAAGGTGATATATATGATAGTTAAGAAACATTAAGATTTATTTCATATTCCAGGCTGTACATATGTTAGGTGGAGCACCAGGAGAGCCTGTACAGCCAGAAGTGCGAAAGTTCTGCTCAGCCATGCTGAAGAAGAATGTTAACCTTGCAGTAAGTTGCATTGCTTTTTAATGTTAATACCATTCAGATTCATGGATATTCAGTGGAATTTTTAGTTTTAAGTGTTAAACTTTTTCTGTAAGTAATTAAACTTCTTCCCTCAAAAGGCTTGTGTGTGTGTCATACAAATGTTTATTGAAAATTATAATAATATTCCTGATGATGATTGATATTATTAGTATTTTGGTAATGATTATATTAATGATTATTTTGAATTCATGTTCAAGGTATCACAGAACTGCCTGAAGAAGAGATTGGTATGGAAATATACTGTAAACGCTATTTTGTGGATATTCCTGACATGTGAATAAGCTACTTATGAAATTTAATTTATCGTTATGCATTTAAGATTTTATTGAAGTTTTAGCACTCTTCTGCTTTAATGGTTTGATCAGTCACCAGCACAGCTTGTATGTTGTGTACCAAAATGGGTAGATTTTGTTTTCATTGTTTGTTTGTTTTAACATGGATTATATTTGCTTTTCTTTAAGTTGCCTCATAAGACCCTACTTAAAGAGTGTGGTTGTAGTAGTTGTGTGTCCATGTGTCCATCACATTCTTTTTCCAATCCATATCTTGTGAACCAGAGTGGGAATTGGAAAGATAGTTTGCACAAATGTTATTCACCATCCTAGGTTCTTTCCTCAAGCTCCGTTTTCCTTATTTGGGGTCATGGTACTTTTTGTTTGTACTCCTTAGTGTTTGAATGAGAGGGGAAATTGTTACACTGTTATATTGTACAAGTTTTACCCCCATGCAGATGATGGGTCATGACACATCCCATTATTATACCGTCAAGTTCAAGGTCACAGCTGGAGTCATTGTTCACAGCAGGGGTCAAGATGTTTTTATATCTGCTCCATAATTTTGGAAGCATTTGTTAGATTAGAATGCAAATCTGTACACACGTCTAAACAACTGGTAGACAATATGTCATGACACATCTCCAGGTGTGCACCGTCAGGTTCAGAGTTACAGCTGAAGGGGTCATGGTACTTTTTTTTTTCTTCTCTCTTCTCCATAACTTTGAAGGCAGTGGGGGACCGGTTGGGGGGGGGGGTGTCTTTGTTCAAGTGTTAACTATCACCAAACAGTGTGCTGTAACCCACCGTGAGGGCTTACCTTCAGCCTTATGGCTGAGGTCATGGCATGTCTGTGTCCATACCATAAAATCTAATCTCAAGAAGGGATTGCAGTGATAGTTCATGCAAATGTTGCCCACCACAAGATGCTATGATACAAATTCATCCTGTAGAATGTGGCATGATCCATCCCACACCCGCACCTTTAAGATTGTTTTGGAAAAATTGAAGCCCCTAATTAGACTTTTCTGCTGCTGATCCCTACCTTTAACACCATAACTGGGATCCTACTTCCCCACACAGTTCATTCATCGGTGGATAATGCACTGCATTGTTTCAAACAAAAATTAACACATCCAAATTTAAGCTTTTTTATCATTCCAGAATTTGGGCTCCAGGCAAATTCTGTGGTATTAGTGTACTTTCAGCTCATTTTCAAAAATTTTACATAGGATATATTGATGTTGCATTTCATTAGATAAGTTCCAGGTTTTATTCATCTGCAAAGTTTTAGTCATCATATTTACAAAGATATTCAGCCCCATCTTAAGCCCTTAAACTGCCACTGTAAGGAAACCTGGTTACATCTGTATGCACAATGCTGGTATGTCGTATGTCTTGTGTTTACCTTCTTAGGATATGTTTAGACCTCTTTTAGGGATCTAAAACCCATGCCAGGTCCATGTAGTCCATGGGTCCCTTCTGTGTTATTTTCGGTTGAGGACTCTGACTTGGGGGCTTCTTACGATGAAGTAGCTTCAGAGGAGTTGCCCATAGAAGACTTCATTTTAAAAGACACATCCATTCTCTTTGAATTTTGACAGTTGGATTTGGCATAAAAGGTTCAATCATGTAAGTTGCCATTAGTTCGTAGGGAGCTTGATATTTGGTTGCTCAGATTTTTCTTCTCCACTACTGTTTTCCTTAGAGGCAGAACATGTTTTATACCTAGCAACTCCCTACTGAAGTTAGACAGCTAGTCTGTATTTTGTTGAGGATATATTCAAGAACCCTGAGTTTGTCATATCTGCTTTTGGGGAGAGACAGAGGCTATTCTTCAACCTCACAGGCCTCCTTTTTCTTTGAGTGATAAACTCTGACACATATTTAGCATTTTTAAGGCTGCTTTTGGGAATGAGAATCCTCAGTCGGGCTTGGACCTTCTCTAGATTTGCTCCATACGTGAGGAAGGACAGCTAGTTGTTTTACTTCCTTTTTCTTGCTTGTCATTCTAAAGTTCTAAAGTTCTGTCTATTGTGAATCATATCCTTTCATGAAACAGCTTTGGATTACTTCTAGCTATAGCTCATCAGACGAGTTTTAAGATGAGCCTTTAAGCTACTTTCAGTCCTCTGTAGAGAGGCTTTTATAGTCCTTGATATCTTGGCAACATTGTTGGCAACAGGTGAAATATATGGCCAGTAATGCTTGTAATGACAGCCCCTTCATTGCTACCAGATCCTTTAACCTAACTTTCTTCCATACACTAGTTATTTTAGGTAGAGATCTCAAAGAGGCCTCTACAAAATCTTTGCCATTGTGTTCTGTAGTAGATTGTGAAGGTGTGACATACATGTGAGAAAAATATGGCCAAAAATACCACACATTTCACTCTATATTCTTGCAAAAAATACCACACATGTCTCCATGGGTATGCCTGACAATATTTCTTCTTGAGTGCCTCATATACCTGGCAGCAGAGCAAGATTAATTCAAGGACACAAAGTACACTTAAACAGTGTTTCACCAGGTTAAGGTTTATATTATCATAAGAAAATTACATTGTAATTAATTATAATTAAAGAACGGATTTTTTTTTTTAGTATATTTAGGAATATCCAGCTCGGAGGATACAGTGGATATTAGGACAGTGAAAGGGTTAATAAAGAAGATATGACAGAAGACACCAAAGTTGTTAACTGAAATGAAGAAGGTGAGTTACAGAGCAATTTTAGAAGCAATGAAATATCTCCTGGTGGAAGAAAGAAGACTACAAGAGGAGACATAATTGACAGTGTCATGAGTGAGCAAGTCATTGAAATTGGTTAAGACAGTCATTAGCATTTCATAGCAAGAAACTTGCCATATGTAAAAAGCATTTCAGTGATAGTAGACTGGTGGATGAATAGAGTGAGTTAAGTCATGAGACTGCTAATTCAGACTGTATACAGAAATGTAAAAAGTTGCATTAAAGTAAAGAGAAGGAAGGAAATGGGGTCCTATGATTATAGAACTTGTACATTATTCGTGATGATTAGGTAATTATATATACATATCAGCAAGGTTGGTAATGCAGTTAGTTCCTTTCATCATGATAGAAAATAGAGCCAGATGTGTTTCATTTGCACTACTCTAAAGTTTTGCATCTCATGGGTTTTGGTATGTTATAGTCTCATTACACATGCTTAACCTTGAGTTTCAATTTCTTAGTATCTGAAAATCTTGAATGCTCAGACCTAGTTCAGTTAAATTTGTGTCATGGCCATTCATGCTGATCTCTGACTTTTGTAGCTTCCAAGGTCTGTGGTATGCCTTTATTTGATTCATGCAGCACACTGAAATGATCTTTATTTACTTGTTGAAAAACAGAGTTGTGCTAAATATGCCCAAATTTGTTGGTGTTCTGTGCATTCTCACAGATTCATGGACCATACAGTCATGATAGCACAGTGAAATATGATTGAAGTAGTTTTTTGAGGGATACAATAAATGTGAAGTAACACTTTTGTGAGTGCCTGATGGTGAGATGGTTGTTGTTAAATAAGAGGCCTCTGTCAGCCACAACTTAGTTACATTGTGTGATGCACAGCATTGTATAAATGTGTACTTCATGAAGCCAGAGAAGCTTCACTAACATGCAGTGGGTTACTGAAGTACCCATATAGGCTAAGGACAAACAAATTCTAGAGTGAATATCCTAAATTTAGGATATGAGGTAAGAATGTTGGATAGAGTAATGAAATCAAAATATGACAGAAAAGTAATGGTAGTGATAGTGAAGAACAGGACAGGAAAAGTTTTTGCATTATGCTTGATTAAGAGATGGTATACGAGTAGGATGAAAGAAAGGTATAGAGTAATATTGAAGGATGAAGTAAGAGATGTTGTCATTGAGAGCACAGAAAAGTGTTTAGCTTATTGCAAGAATAAGAATGCATGGAGAATTCTCTGCATTGGGCCACTTAGTTTGAGATGTATTGGATATGCTTTGTACTGTTTCTTAAAGGTAAAGGCTGTGTCAGAGGTTGATATTTATATAGCATACATACATTGTACTAGCTATTTGGGAGAATATTTATATCAGAATCTCTCCTTTAGACACAAAAGTCATACTATAGAATCTGTACATTAACCCACATGGGCATTCATACATACCTGCTGTCTCTTTCTTCCATGCAGCTTTACCTTTAATTTTCCTTGTTCCTTTTTCTTGGCATACCATCCATATGAATTTTATCCAAATCTGCTCTTTATGCAGGTCATCACTGTATCTCTTACTTTTTTTATCAGCTTCCTCATAACTTTGTATCTCACGTATATTTCCTTACTTTGCCTAGTCCACTTACATATTTTTACTTGCATTTCTAAGGAAATACATCTCTGACTTTCTGTGCTTCATCATAATTTTCATGTCCCTAATTCTTGCAGTTATTAAGAAATACATCTCAGCTGTCACTCACCTTGCTACTATATTGTCCCAAGTCAATTTTTTTTTTAGTTTCTTTCATTAATCTCTTCAAGACTGATTTATGTTAGCCATTCAGAGCTGTCTGATGACTTTATACCTCTGTTTGTGCTCTATGTGTATTTAAATGTGAATTCAGCTTGAGTGATTCTTTGCCAGGTTGAAGATGAGAATGCCCCTATAATTTATGTGGTGACACCAACATACAGAAGACCAGAGATGGTGGCAGAGCTAACTAGACTTGGTCAGACTCTAACAATGGTACAGAGGATACATTGGATTGTGGCTGAGGACAGTGCTACATGTTCTGCTCCAATAGCAAGTCTCCTACAGAGACTTGGTGAGTTTTATTTTTGGTCAAAGCAAGATATCCTTCTAGAAGCTCAATGTTAAAGTGATGCTAAAAAGTTATGAAGCCATTGATGTCCATTAAGTTTTTTTTTAGCTAGATGAATGGTTAATACTTTTGTACATTTGAACTTTGTTATTACATTCTGAAATATCTACAATATTACCTCTCTTCTTTTGCAGTATGTGCATCAGCCTGTGAAAACTGGTATATAGGCTTCACTTAGTAACCTTTAAAACAATCTTTTCAGCTAAATATTGTATTTGTCATGTTGTAGGACTTTCAGAACCATCGTGTTTTTGGTGTCATATATGTTTCAGGTGTTTAACATTTGACATAGAATTACTTTTATGCATAGTTATTTAAATGGAGCTATAACACCCTGGTCCTAAGGCTGAATTATTGATGTTTGGAGCTAATATTATAGCCCTTGCATTAGGGTCAAAATCTCTGGCTGTGCGGAAGGATAGTTTCTATAAAACTTTCTTAGAGTCTCACTAATCTAACTGAAAATAGGAAGTTGATTTCTTGAAGGTAAAAGTTAGTTTTATAATTCATTTATATTCCTAGGGCTTCCTTACACACACCTGGCCAGTCCAATGCCAGATGTGTATCGCAAAGAGCGTTATGTGCCACGTGGTGTTTCCAATCGTAGAGCTGCCTTGCAGTGGGTGCGTGAAAATGGTGAAAACAAGGGTGTCCTCTTCTTTTTGGATGATGACAATGCCGTTGATATTCGACTATTTGAAGAAATGAGATCAACAGAAATTGTTTCAATGTGGCCTGTTGGTTTGATTGGCGACTATACTGTTAGTTCTCCTGTTGTTAAAGATGTAAGTCTTACAATTTTTTTCCACTTCCTTCTCTTATCCATCTGATAATTTTTGATGTTTAGGATACGCTTTCTATTACTGTATTTAATGTTATCACTTGACTCTGAAAAAAGTTTCAACTTGACTGAGAGATAATATACATTTGAAATCACAGGACATCCTTCTTTTTAGGGAAAAGTGATTGGATTTTATGATGGCTGGCCAGCAGGTAGAAAGTTCCAGGTGGACATGGCTGGGTTTGCAGTTGGGGTTGGCTATCTAAAGAAACAGGTAATGTTTTGTTTTAAGATCTGCATGCTATAGAATAATTGATGGACATATTACTATTAGACAAATTGTTTTGTTGCACAATTGCTCATACAGGAATTTGTAAATCTATAAGTAAAAGGAGAAATATGAAACTTTCAGTCTTTAAATGATGATACGCAACTGAGAATGTTTTCATACTTGTTTGAAATCTGATGATGCTTTGATTACCCAGGACTAGAAGTTGTTATTGAATATGAATGTAGCAGGGCATTCAGAATCTGCTGGCACTATATCATTTTCAGAATGACATTAGTGCTGACTTTAGTGTGACTAGAGTAGAATTTTCAGAGAAGTGGAAAAGTGGAAATAACTGAGACATGCAGTTTATGATTTATAGATAAATGAAGTATAAAATGCTAAAAATCAAAGATTTTTGACATAAATGTTATCTAGAATCCCAACATTTTTTGGACTCTGAACTTAAGGTATAGCCTGTTGCTGTATCAGCTTTTCTTTCAAAAGGTGTTTCTGTTGTCTGTTAAATGCAGGTAAACAGGGATTACCAAGCTGTATATAAGTTGTACTTTATATATATCTATGTATATATCTTGTGCTCATTCCCTCTGGGAACTCTCATTGAGGGGGTGGCCACCACAAAGGAACCTACATTTATCCCTGTCCTTACATGCTTCCCTTGCATACACTATTCCGCACATTCTTCCCTGATTTCTCTCCCTCCGGTCCTCTTCCTCTTCATTTCCCCATTTTACAGGTGCTGTTCCTCTCACAATAACTCCTTTAATTGTCCTATTATACCCTTTTCCTGTGAACTACCCATCTTGTATTCTTTCCAAATGCCCAAACCACCTCAGAATATAATGGTTCACTCATTCTACTACCTCATAATTAATTTCCTTTGCATTCCAGGCCATACCAAATCTCTCATACATCTCATTACTTTCTTCATTCCTTCTAGTCTTACCATGTACTCTCTTTTTCTTTCTTTTAAACTATTCGCCATTTCCCGCGCTAGCAAGGTAGCGTCAAGAACAGAGGACTGGGCCTTTTTTGGAATATCCTCACCTGGCCCCCTCTGTTCCTTCTTTTGGAAAAAAAAAAAAAAAATGAGGGGGAGGATTTCCAGCCCCTCGCTCCCTCCCCTTTTAGTCGCCTTCTACGACACGCAGGGAATACATGGGAAGTATTCTTAATCCCCTATCCCCAGGGATAACCATGTACTCTCAAATAACTTATTTTGACACCTGAGTTCTTGAACTCTGTGACTTATCCTCTCTTTGATTCCACACTTACACCTATACGTTATGTCTGTGATAGCTTAATGGAGTTATTGATGTAGAGAGTAGTAAACATTAGTGTAATAACACTTGCTTGATTAAGGGGTGTAAAGCAGGTTTTTTCTTTCATTTTATATAGCAGACATTAGGTTCTGTAAGTCAGATTTGGTTTAGATTCATATTTGTTCAGATAGTTGAATTTTCCATATTTATAAAACATTAGGAGAGCTGGTATGTACTAAGAAAGTGAAAATTGCTGTAAATGATGAAATTGTATACCACATTGTTCCAATTCGCTGTATTCACTGCATGCCTTTCACCCTCCTGTATGTTTAGGCCCTAATCACTCAAAATCTTTTTCACTCCATCCTTCCATCTCCAATTTGTCTCCTGCTTCCCCTTCTTCCCTCCACCTCTGACACATATATCCTCTTTGTCAGTCTTTCCTCACTCATTGTCTCCATGTGTCCAAACCATTTCAACACACCCTCTTCTACTCTCTCAACCAGACTCTTTATTACCTCACATCTCTCTTACCCTTTCATTTCTTACTCGATCAAACCACCTAAGACCACATATTGTCCTCAAACATTTCATTTCCAACAAATCCACCCTCCTCCATACAACCCATATATAGCCCATGCCTTATAACCATATAACATTGTTGGAACCACTTTTCTTTCAAACATATCCATTTTTGCTCTGAGATGTTCTTACTTTCCACACATTCTTCAACGCTGCCAGAACCTTTGCCCCCTCCCCCACCGTGTGACTCACTTCCACTTCCATGGTTCCATCTGTTGCTAAGTTCACTCCCAGATATCTAAAACACTTCACTTCCTCTAGTTTTTCTCCATTCAAACTTACCTCCCAATTGACTTGTCTCTCAACCCTACCAAATCTAATAACCTTGCTCTTATTCACATTTGCTCTCAACTTTCTCATTTCACACACTTTATCAAACTGAGTTACCAACCTCTGCAGTTTCTCACCCGAATCAGCCACGAGTGCTTTATCATCAGCGAACAACAACTGACTCACTTTCCAGGCCCTCTTATCCACAACAGACTGCATACTTGCCCCTCTCTCCAAAACTCTTGCATTCAACTCCCTAACCACCCCATCCATAAACAAGTTAACCATGGGGATATCGTGCACCTCTGCCGCAAACCGACATTGACTGGGAACCAATCGCTCTCCTCTCTTCCTATTTGTACACATACATCACATCCCAGTGAATGTAGGTTTGCGGCAGGGGTGTGTGATGTCTCCATGGTTGTTTAATTTGTTTATGGATGGGGTTGTAAGGGAGGTAAATGCAAGAGTCCTGGAAAGAGGGGCAAGTATGAAGTCTGTTGGGGATGAGAGAGCTTGGGAAGTGAGTCAGTTGTTGTTCGCTGATGATACAGCGCTGGTGGCTGATTCATGTGAGAAACTGCAGAAGCTGGTGACTGAGTTTGGTAAAGTGTGTGGAAGAAGAAAGTTAAGAGTAAATGTGAATAAGAGCAAGGTTATTAGGTACAGTAGGGGTGAGGGTCAAGTCAATTGGGAGGTGAGTTTGAATGGAGAAAAACTGGAGGAAGTGAAGTGTTTTAGATATCTGGGAGTGGATCTGTCAGCGGATGGAACCATGGAAGCGGAAGTGGATCATAGGGTGGGGGAGGGGGCGAAAATTTTGGGAGCCTTGAAAAATGTGTGGAAGTCGAGAACATTATCTCGGAAAGCAAAAATGGGTATGTTTGAGGGAATAGTGGTTCCAACAATGTTGTATGGTTGCGAGGCGTGGGCTATGGATAGAGATGTGCGCAGGAGGATGGATGTGCTGGAAATGAGATGTTTGAGGACAATGTGTGGTGTGAGGTGGTTTGATCGAGTAAGTAACGTAAGGGTAAGAGAGATGTGTGGAAATAAAAAGAGCGTGGTTGAGAGAGCAGAAGAGGGTGTTTTGAAATGGTTTGGGCACATGGAGAGAATGAGTGAGGAGAGATTGACCAAGAGGATATATGTGTCGGAGGTGGAGGGAACGAGGAGAAGAGGGAGACCAAATTGGAGGTGGAAAGATGGAGTGAAAAAGATTTTGTGTGATCGGGGCCTGAACATGCAGGAGGGTGAAAGGAGGGCAAGAAATAGAGTGAATTGGTGTCATGTGGTATACAGGGGTTGACGTGCTGTCAGTGGATTGAAGCAAGGCATGTGAAGCGTCTGGGGTAAACCATGGAAAGCTGTGTAGGTATGTATATTTGCGTGTGTGGACGTGTGTATGTACATGTGTATGGGGGGGGGGTTGGGCCATTTCTTTCGTCTGTTTCCTTGCGCTACCTCGCAAACGCGGGAGATAGCGACAAAGTATAAAAAAAAAAAAAAAAAAAAAAAACATCACATCCCTGGTAAAAGCTTTTCACTGCTTCTAGCAACTTACCTCCCACACCATATACTCTTAAAACCTTCCACAGAGCATCTCTATCCACCCTATCATATGCCTTTTCCAGATCCATAAATGCTACATACAAATCCATCTGTTTTTCCAAGTATTTCTCACATACATTTTTCAAAGCAGATACCTGATCCACACATCCTGTACCACTTCTGACACCACACTGCTCTTCCCCAATCTAATGCTCTGTACATGCATCTAACCTTCTCAATCAACACCCTTCCATATGATTTCCCAGGATCATTATATGCTAAAGACAAGTAGTCATTAGTGTTGTAGGTGAAAAAATATAGAATAAGAAAAGTGTATATTTAAATAATGTTTATCTATATATATCTCTGATGCCTGTTCCTATTGGAGCTCCCTCAAAGGGGTGGCACGGCAGTGGAGTCTCCATATCTAAAGAATTCCAGTGCCGCTTCTTAGCTTTTAGTGCCTTACCCTTAACATGCCACTGGCAAAGGGCAAGTCTAGCGCAGTGTTTGCAGTGGCTCCTACATAGTATTACTAATATTTATTTTTGTTTTATTTATTATTTTGCTTTGTCGCTGTCTCCCGCGTTAGCGAGGTAGCGCAAGGAAACAAACGCAAGAATGGCCCAGCCCACCCACATACACATGTATATACATACACGTCCACACACGCAAATATACATACCTATACATCTCAATGTATACATATATATATATACACACACAGACATATACATATATACACATGTACATAATTCATACTGTCTGCCTTTATTCATTCTACCTACTACTTCTATGTAATGTTGCTGCCTATTGCTCCTGCCTAAATCATCCTATGGCTGAAGGTTATTTCTGTGCATGCATGTACATGTTTCCTTAGCATTTTGTAAAGGCTGTATTCCTTGGAAACATCTTGAATGACAACATATTAATTTAGTGAGAAATACTGAGTTAGGGGCACAGGGTCCTAGAATGATGCACATTGTAACTCGTTTGTAGATTTCATGTGATCTTTGTAGTCCTGTTCACTATCAGTTTAATTTACATCACTGGATAAACGGAATGGATTATATCTCATCATCACCCTCTAAATCACTTATGCAAAGTGTTAGATGTCCAGTTATGTGACTTTGTTTCACTTCCAGAGCTTATATTTTTGGTGCTGTTAAGCTACTAATTAACCTTAATGTCCTTATACTCTGCAATATTTTCATTGCCTATCCCTTCTCGATGCATTGAGTATATAAAAAAAAAGATTATGTTTTAAGCACTTTCACCTTTTAGATATCACATAAGTTTCAGTTCGTTTGTATTTTTATTCTTAAGTCATTGAGATTTTACATTACTTTTTTCTGGTTTGTTCTAAGGCACTCACAGCTGTAATTAGTATATTGTTATTTTCAGAAGAAAGCAACCATGCCCTATATAGCAGGACATGAGGAAGATGGATTTCTTAAGTCTCTGAATCTCAGCCTGAAGAACATTGAAGTGAAAGCTGATGGGTGCACAAACATCCTGGTTTGGCACACTCGCACTGCCAAGAACCCTTCACGGACACTTAAACTGGATAATCACCAAAATGACAACATTAAGACTCTGACAGACAACATGAGAGTCATGGGGATGATCAAGTAGTTTTGTGTAGTATTGTCTAGTCTTCATTTATATTTTCAGTATAGATTAGGAGGATAAAGTAGTTCCTTTTGTTATTTTTATGACACCTATGGTTAATTGCATTGTGAAAATTGTTGTTTTGGGATGGCAGAAAATTTATATTGTCTTCTCATTTTCTCACTATTGTGAGTAAGGTTCTGGTTGATTAATGCGAACTTTGATGATATATCCCATCATTCATAAGAGGTATCTAAAATAGAAAAAGAAAGTTTCCCTACTCGGTTGATGTATGTAATGAGTTATAGATTAATCTTTACTAAAATCTGAACACACGAAAATTAAAAGGAAGAGGAAATAGAAGTCAGTATGTAGGAAGCAAAAGAGGTTGTTCCCACTTAAGATACAGTGTTCATCCAAAATGTAAAAATAGTTACATCATTTGATTTGCATCCTTATGTTTTTTTTTTGCTCTTTTTGAACAGAGATTCTAGGAATCTACTGCAGTGACTGTACATTTCGTTGTTGTCTTCCACTATCTTAATATCAATGGTTAACCTGTAACTATTAGTAGTTAACCTGTGCTATTATTAATAGGTAAACTATTTTTGCCTATTGTTTGTGTATACGTACAGCTCAGTGGAGATAAAATATATTAAAGATATGTGAATGCCTGTTTGAGCTGAACACTAGAATTTGGTTAAAATGATCTGAAAAGAATTCTGGCCATAATGAAGACAATTCTATCTCATGTAGAATCTCTACTTTATTCTTAGCCATGGAAGATTAAACCTATGAAATTCAGATGAAACCCATTTTAATTTTTCTATCTACACTTTAAATATAACCAGGGAAAGTACATTTTAAGTAAACAGAATCTGAAAACAGCTATTAAAAGCATAGCAAGCTTGTACCACAGATACAGCATAGAATGTTTTACATCTGCTTAAGTTTTGGAGCTTGTGGTCAAAAGTTCTAGATCTCAAAATGATGGTAAGGGGTTACAAAACAATATACAGGGGGCATAAGAGTTGGACTAAAATATTTCTTGTGTTGCTCAGAACTGAATTAGAATATTCTAAATTGCAGTAGTTCCGTGAATGTCATTTAAGATATTAAGTAGCATCATTACTTAAAAAGATAGAAGAGTAGCACTAATTACAAATATTCTTACAGTCTGTAAAACAAAGATGTTTATACTGATATTCTCATGTATCCTGGTAAGTTTGCTAAGGATTTGCCTGTTTTACTCAAGTTTGTGCTCAGGTTCTGTAACCAGTGCTTCTTTATGCAACTGATTGTTTTAGTGTAATTGTGACCATTGTGAAACTTCCCACTTATGTGTAAGTTTTGCCATGTTTGATTTTTATGCACAGAATTGGATTAAAATTTAATTGATATTGTTATTGTTCCATTAATGTCAGTTTTGAAAGTGTAACATTACTACTTAAAGAGGCAGAACAGTAGCATTGATTACAGATATTATTACAGTGTGTGAAACAGTGGTCTATATCAGTGGTGTCCAAACCGTTAGGTGTTCCCCCTAGGGGGGTGCATACTGCTGACAGGTGATAGAGTCATGAGTACTCTAAATGTAAAAGGATCACAAATGATACTGTAAAAAAAAAAGAATCAGTGTTAGAAAAAGTCATATACTCATCTTGGTGTACTGGATCAATCATGGCTTTAACCATATATTTTATATAGTATATGTGTGCATATTTTGGATAGGGGGAGGGTGTGATGAAAGCTGTACAAAATGAAAGGTTGGGAGTCAGTAAAGTTTGGAAACCACTGGTCTGTATACTGACACTCATGATTATTTTAAATGCCTTCTTTCTTGTTTGTATGCATGTAAATTTGGCACTGATAAGTTTGTTAATACTCAGAACTTGTGCTCAGTTTCTTTAGTGTTTCCATATGCAAATTGATGAGAGCATTGTTTTGATGAAATAATGACCATTCTAAAGCTGACTTGTTCAGAAACCCTGTACGGTTCTTATTTCAGCTTTAAGACGACTAATTTCATTAGATTTGCACTGGATGCATTAAACTGGGTGATGATCAGGACCATAGCATTGTCTTTGTGAAAGGTCAGATCAGTTAAACAGAAAAATCTGTTACAGTACTTCCATTACTCGTCATTTTTCACAGTAGCCATAAATGTATATCATCTTTTATGTTTTCTATACTCTCTTGTAAAAATACTGCAGTACTTTAAATGTGAATCATTTAATGACAGAGACTCACTTGATAGATATATTTTGATATATGGATAGGGTAGTACAGTGATAAGACCCAGTAAAGAGGATGTCATATGTTATGCCCTTGCAAGTGTTTGAGTCTGAGAGTACAATGAGATGAGATTAATATGCATACTTGCATCTCATTTTGGTTTTCATATGCATGAACAATAACTCCATAAAATTTTCTACAACTTACACTAGATAACATATCAGTTTTTCCAAAATATTATGTAAAGGTGATAATGTTTTCAAAGATAGCTCAAGTTGTGACTTTAAATTCATTTCTTTTTTGAGCTAACCCTCACTTGCCCCCACCTCATGTAGGCTTCTTACAGCTGTTCGTGAATATGATCAGAAATGTTACAGCCACTTTTGATATGTGCAAAAAATGGAACTGGTTTGAAAATCATGCCTAAAAGCAATGACACAGTTACTGAATAAGCTGCATCTTCCTTGTGCAGCTATCAGTGACATCCATGACCTCACTCCACCAAGACTCATATCAGACTACAGAGATTGTCAAATGGGGACCCAGCATTTATTTAGGATGGCCAGGAAAGGAGATGGTCGCGGCTTACTCTATAATTATATCATCATTATCCTAAAGTAATATATTTAGATGGACCTTAAAGTACATTATAGCTACATATTTTGCTTGGAATAGGTATGACACATTTTGGATATCCTCCTGGGTATCAGGAGGGTTATTGACAGCTGTGTAGCAAGCCAGCACTTTAGTGGTTGTCATGTTGCACTTCTCTGATCCAGGTAACTGTCTTTTCTCTCTACCTCACCTGCACATGCACTGCTGGTATTCTGCCCCCAGACATACAATCTCTCCTTGTCACATATAACTTTTGGCAATAAGTAACTCACACAACTCATTCTTCGTAATTAGATCTTCCTGCTGTGAGCACTCTGTGCCAGCCCTTACTTTTTGGCAAAGTGGTAGGAGCAATAAATAGAAGTAGTGGGTAAGAACATAAGACAGGAACACAGGGTAAAGTTGCAGTTAGGAACATTAGGTGTGAGCATTAGGTAGTAGTAAGTGAGAACATTACGCAGAAATATTAGATAAAAGTAGTCTGTAGGAACATTAGGTAGGAACCTCTGAAAACACTGCACTAAAGCTGCCTTCTGCCTATGGCCTGTTAAGGATTTGGCACAAAAGGCTAAGGAGCAGCACTGGAGTTGACCAGTTATGGACACTTTTGCTGTGGCTACGCGCGTGAGGGAGTTCTCGAAAGGAATGGGCATTAGAGATATAGATAGATACATACATTTTCCTTAACTGCCTGAGATAAACCCAACATCAGTGAGATGAGTATATGAGGTGGAAACAAGTTGTCAAGCTTTAGTTTAGACTTTCCATTTGCTTGAAGCTGACATTCTTTTTCATCTTTTTTCATGGGTATGAATATTTCTTTTTTATCTTTTTTCATGGGTATGAATATTTTGAGTGGTCAAGGCCTGAACATGCAGGAAGATGAAAAGAATGCACATAAGAGAATGAATGGAGATGGCATGGTATACAGGGGGCAACATGCCATTAGTGGACTGAACCAGGGCTTGTGAAGTGACGGGAAATTCATGGAAAGGTCTATATAGGCCTGTTTGTGGCAAGGGGGCTGCAATTTCAGTGTATTGCTTATGACAGCTTGAAAGTGGATGTGAGCTATTGCCTTTCCTCCTCTGTTCCTGGCACCACCTTTCCAACATGGGAAACATGAGGCAATCATGAAAGAAAAGAAAAAGATTGCATTAGTTACCTTGTGTTGTTGAATTAAACTTGGTTAGGACAAAATTCATATTAGTATCTTGGTTTATTATCCTTTCTTGGAAGTGACAGCTGATTCTTATATGATAATGCTAATGCATAATCGACATACATGTTTAAGTGATATAATTTTTTGTTAGGAATTTATTTGAGGTTTGTTTTAATCATGTACACTAATAATAGTAGCTCAGTTTTCAGTATAACCCATGTCTTGCATTGCAGGACGTTTCTATTGATTGCCAAGTTGCAAAGTGATTTCTCTTGATCATGGTAGTTCCTGACTTGATCTGATGGTAACCACCATACATTGTAATGAATACAGTGATGGGGAATAGAAAAATGTGAAACAAAAGAGTATAAACAGGGTAGTTGCTACCTATCTAAAATCATTATGAAACTGAAGGAAGTTACAGATATAAATGCAACAGGGTAAAACACCCTGCATGTTGCTGTGTTGATACATTGGTTTCATTCATTCATTCATGGCAGTGTTCCATCACCACATCCAGATTGTCAGAGCCCTTGGCAAGATTGTAGATCAGCATAACATTAGCTTTTAGTTTTTGCCAAAACTCTCAATGTGCATTTTTATCATTCTCTGTTTCTCTCAGAATTGATAGCTACCATATTCATTAGCGCTTTAGTCTTTATTACAGCATTTATTCAAATCCAAAATAGGATATACATGTCATGTCTGTTGGGGATGAGAGAGCTTGGGAAGTGAGTCAGTTGTTGTTCGCTGATGATACAGCGCTGGTGGCTGATTCATGTGAGAAACTGCAGAAGCTGGTGACTGAGTTTGGTAAAGTGTGTGGAAGAAGAAAGTTAAGAGTAAATGTGAATAAGAGCAAGGTTATTAGGTACAGTAGGGTTGAGGGTCAAGTCAATTGGGAGGTGAGTTTGAACGGAGAAAAACTGGAGGAAGTGAAGTGTTTTAGATATCTGGGATCTGGCAGCGGATGGAACCATGGAAGCGGAAGTGGATCATAGGGTGGGGGAGGGGGCGAAAATTCTGGGGGCCTTGAAGAATGTGTGGAAGTCGAGAACATTATCTCGGAAAGCAAAAATGGGTATGTTTGAAGGAATAGTGGTTCCAACAATGTTGTATGGTTGCGAGGCGTGGGCTATGGATAGAGTTGTGCGCAGGAGGATGGATGTGCTGGAAATGAGATGTTTGAGGACAATGTGTGGTGTGAGGTGGTTTGATTGAGTGAGTAACGTAAGGGTAAGAGAGATGTGTGGAAATAAAAAGAGCGTGGTTGAGAGAGCAGAAGAGGGTGTTTTGAAGTGGTTTGGGCACATGGAGAGGATGAGTGAGGAAAGATTGACCAAAAGGATATATGTGTCGGAGGTGGAGGGAGCAAGGAGAAGAGGGAGACCAAATTGGAGGTGGAAAGATGGAGTGAAAAAGATTTTGTGTGATCGGGGCCTGAACATGCAGGAAGGTGAAAGGAGGGCAAGGAATAGAGTGAATTGGAGCGATGTGGTATACCGGGGTTGACGTGCTGTCAGTGGATTGAATCAAGGCATGTGAAGCGTATGGGGTAAACCATGGAAAGCTGTGTAGGTATGTATATTTGCGTGTGTGGACGTATGTATATACATGTGTATGGGTGGGGGGGTTGGGCCATTTCTTTCGTCTGTTTCCTTGCGCTACCTCGCAAACGCAGGAGACAGCGACAAAGTATAAAAAAAAAAAAAAAAAAAAAATGTCATTTTTCAATGCTTACATTGTGAAATGTCTCCTCGTTTGAGGGTACCTGGTTTAAAGTGGTATGTCATGTTTCATACACAAAGCACAGCAGTTATTTGTCTTTCTGATGATTACTGTTCGAGACTTTAAACTTAAGAGTTTTTCTTGACTTGCGATTATTCGTAGCAGCTGAATGATTTGCCTCCATCAGTCAGCTATCATCAATGCTCGCTTAAACAGTGATTATTGTGGCCACTGTAATGAATATATTCCTAAGCGTCTTTCATGTGTCAGCAGTGCATAAGCCTTTCATTATACTTGTATAGTTGTTTCATCCACCCTAGTGAGTTATTGCAAGAAATGAATGCACAACCTCATTTCCTTTCATCCTCTCTCTGAATGATGTGTATGATGCTCCAAAACTGGAGCCCACCAACAGTAGCCAGGCCCTATAGACTATTCCATGGTTCCCTTGACTGCTTTATGTGCCCAGGTTCAGCCCTCTGACAGGATGTTGCCCCCACGATACCTTGTTTGTCCAGTTTATTCTGGCTCATGCACACCTTGCACTTTCATGAATGTTCATACCCCCAGTGCCCAGCATCTTTCACTCCAACCTTCCATTTCCTTCTTAGTTTCCCTTCCTCTCTTTTTCTGCCTATGACATGTAGATGCTTTTTGTCAGTCTTTCTTTGCTCATCCTTTCTATATAAACATATTGTCTTTAAATTCTTTGTGATATATGTAGGTGCTGAGATTCATTAAAGAGTGATCAATATGTATGTTTCCTCAGTTCTAACTTTAGTTTCCAAGTACCTTTGAATTTCATTTTTGTGTCCAAGTCCACATCCCCTCAAGTCTCAAAACCTGCAAATTAGACTTGGATAAATGTTTATGTATCATGTAGGTGTAAAATATAGACATTGCTTTGATATTTTCTAACAATTGAGTATTCATTTTGAATATTTACAATCTAAGATCATGAATTCTAGTTTTATTTTTGATTAAAACTGTGTTCAAGATTTTCCCTAAGTTTTGAATGCAACTGGTCCCTTAAACTGCTTACATTTCCTCCACTGTTAAGGGCAAATGAGGATGGTAATAAATGCTAGAAAACATTTATATGCTATGTAGATACTTGGGTTGTGCAACACCTGCCTCCTCTATTTAGCCTAAAACGATATATTGTATTATGCTGTGAAATGCTTTTTGAGTATTTTTTTTTTTTTTTTTTGTGAAATATACTCATCAGATTTTAACAAGTCTATTTGTAACTGCTCACACATATTATATAAAATCAGCAATTGGCAGGTCTTTGAAAACTTTACTCACCTATGTAATGCTCACTGTTCTGGAGGTACTGAAATGGTTGATGACATTAAAAAAGGGGAAAATGAATTATGTTTGTGGAGACTGCGTGTACCTGATCCACCCCACTGAAATGGGAAGGGAGTGAAAGTGGATAGATCTGAACTAAATGTAGCTCTAAACAGAACTGGTTAATATGCAGGAAATGTTGCTTAATAAGAAGTGTGTAAATACTGAATATTTTTGGATCTTTCAGAGAAAGTGTATAGGAGCTGAATATTGTATATATGCTTCAATTTTCTTTTAATTTTACTTTTAAGGAAATTTGTATTTCATGCCATATAGTGTATCCCACAAAGATGGTTACATCCATGCATATTTTGTTACTCTAGTTTGAGCCTTTGAGGAGGATCTTGCATGTCTCCTCTGTTCCTGTGTTTGGAAAGTAATAGTACTAGAGAGAGAAACTACCAGCCCCGACTTGCTCCTGAGGGACAGAAGTGGGGAGGTGGAAATCATACCCTCCCGTATTACTTTCCAAAAGGCTCAGTCATATATTCTGACATTATCTTGCTCATGCTGGAAATAGTGAACACCTGGGGTAAAAAAATGTGTGTGTGTGTGTGTGTGTCAGTGAATGAAGCGGTTTTCGTCTGTTCCTGGCACAACCTTGTTAACACAGGAGATGGCAAGCAAGTGTGAAACAAAATGAAAGAAAGAAATGTATATTTTGATGTTTCCAGACTTTGCCTGTTTAAGGTTATGTCGAGAGTGAAGAGTCACCTTTGGCAGGGCTGTATCATCGTATGATTACAAAAAAGAGTACAGTCTCATCAAAGAACTTCTCCCTTCAAAGGAATCCTTTGTGTCCTTGCTGCTGCTTATAATGCATCATCCTGTACAAAAAGTTCATCCACTCCACCCTAAAGCACACCTCACCTGTCTGTTCATCCACCCTGTCAAAAGCAAACAAAACAAGAACCAACACAAATAAGGCAGTCAGAACTCACTGGCTACCTAGCAACGACAAGCATTTAGCACTGGCACAGTGAAACATAAACATTCTAATACAGTTTCACTTCATTAAGCTTAGCATTCATTAACTTATATCCCTAAACCACCTCCCACCCAAACCACACGATAACCAACTGTTAGCCCTTTAGTAGAAACAAAAGTTATACATCTAATTCCTACTTAAGCAACTTATTCTCATAGATTCCTACTCTTCCAACAAGTGTGGCACTAACTCTACTTATACACACATAAATGACTCAACAAACTTTAGACAAGCATACTCTCAACTTCTTCCTAAATCCTACCATGCCAGACACACACCCATGTGAAACTACGCTCCCCAGGCATGTACAAGTGACGCTTTATCATCTGCATTCTGTACACCACATTTCATCAACACAGCACAACAAACACAGATTCAAAATATCACAGGACCTGTCATCCCCAAGATGTAGCTTTCATTGTGAAATCACTGAACATTTAGTCCTTAACTTCCTGTATTCACCATACACAAACATACATACATCACCACACTTCTTGACCTATGGTCCTGCCCAGTGGATGTGACTGGCTTCCTGAGTGCTGCATGAATCCCATAGAAGGGACTCCTTGAGCAGGAAGGTAAGGGGCCAATGGAGAATTTTCTTCATAGGCTTGGTCATCTGTTCTTGATGCTACCTTGTCTTGGATAAAATAGCAAAAACTCACAGCTCCTTGTCCACCCCCAGGCCCAACATATTTTTTCATGGTTTACCCTGGAGGTTTAACATGCCCTGGTTAAGTCCACTGACAGCATTTCAACCCCAGTATACCACATTGTTCCAATGCACTCTATCTGATGCAAACTTTTCACCCTCCTGCATATTCAGGACCCAGTTGCTAAAATCTATGTCACTCCATCCATCAATCTGCAATTTAGTCTCCCCATTCTTGTTCCCTCCTTTTTGACACATATATCCTCTTTTTTGACCTTTCTTCACTCATTCTCTTCATGAGAGGGTTGGTGCTAGCATGGATTGTTGTTTTGCCTCGTTAATTCTTCATATATACAGAATGAATCTTACCATACCTTCATGCCCCAGAAGTCCTGCAGCACTCGGAAAGCTTGCCACATCCACCAGTCAGGACCATAGGTCATAAAGTGTTATATTGATATTCATTTCATACATGACTACCCTAGGACCAATTTCCAAGGCTTCTTTTTAAAGTCTCCTGCATCCCACAAGGCTGTGCTACTTCCAGTTGCAGGGAAATGTAGACTCGTTTGGAGTGATAAGTTCTTTAACAAAACTGTACTCTTAATGGTACAACTTTGTCAAAGGTGACCTTCCACTTGTTGAGTAACCTTAATTACATAGAGTCTGTTTGCACCAATATATATATATATTTATAGGGATAGGGGAGAAAGAATACTTCCCACGTATTCCCTGCGTGTCGTAGAAGGCGACCAAAAGGGGAGGGAGCGGGGGGCTGGAAATCCTCCCCTCTCATTTTTTTTTTTTTTTTTTTTTTTTTTTTTTTTTTTTTTTCCAAAAGAAGGAACAGAGAAGGGGGCCAGGTGAGGATATTCCCTCAGAGGCCCAGTCCTCTGTTCTTAACGCTACCTTGCTAATGCGGGAAATGGCGAATAGTTTGAAAGAAAAAGAAAAGAAAGAAATATATATATATATATATGTTATCCCTGGGGATGGGAGAAAGAATACTTCCCACATATCCCCTGCTTGTCGTAGAAGGCGACTAAAAGGGGAGGGAACGGGGGGCTGGAAATCCTCCCCTCTCATTATTTTTTTTTAATTTTCCAAAAGAAGGAACAGAGAAGGGGGCCAGGTGAGGATATTCCCTCAAAGGCCCAGTTCTTTGTTCTTAACGCTACCTCGCTAACGCGGGAAATGGCGAATAGTTTGAAAGAAAAGATATATTTATTATACTCGATTGCCGTTTCCTGTGTCAGCAAGGTAGCGCCAGGAAGCAGCGAAGAATGGCCCATCTACTCATATACACATATATATACATTAACACCCGTACATGCACAGATGCATATGCATATCAACTTATACACATATACATACATACACTTACGTAGACATATACATATATATACACATGCACATATTCATACTTGCTTGCCTTCTTTCATTCTTTGTGCTACCCCACCCCACAGGAAACAGCATCACTACCCCCTGCTTCAGCAAGTTAGCTACAGGAAAACAGACAAAAAGGCCACATTCATTCACACTCAGTTCTTGATGTCACCTTGCTAACATGGGAAATGGCAAATATATATATATATATATACATGTATATATACTTACCTTCCTGCACCCGAAGTCCCTTCTCTCCTTATGAGGCTTCTGCAGCACTCTGGAAGCTAGCCACATCCACCAGTCAGGTCCACAGGTCATAAAGTGTTGTGACCTGTGTGCGTCGATGTACAGAAAGTGCAGGTTAATTGAGTAGCAAGTGGTTGGTTTCTTCCTAATGGTAGATGCATTGAGGGCATAAAAGATCTAAGGGTATGTTGAATTGTTATGTGTAGTGATGTGTGATGTCTTGAGTATGTGTGGGAGAGTGTGACTTGTGATTGTCTGGGTAGTATGGTTTTTGATGGGTGTATGTTTGGAGTTTAAGACTGAGTTCAGTGGTTAGTTGTTTAGTGCTTGCCGAGTTCTTTCAGTGTGTGCCTGATTTGCCAGTTTACTATTTGTTGGGCATAGGGGATATCTGTGAGTAGAAGTTACTGAAGTGTGCAGTAGGGGTAACCTTTTAATTTTTACTTGGGGGTTGCAAATTAGTTATAGAAGGGTTAATATGAAAGGGATCAAGTGCAGTTGCATAGAATTAAGGTGGTATTGTATTTGTAGGATCCTTGTTTCACTGTGATGGGTGATGTCCAGAGTGTATGCAGGAGAGCGTGACTTGTATTTGTCTGGGGAGTATGGTTTCTGATGGGTTTTTGTTAAGCAGCCTTCGATTGTTGTGAGTGCACTATTCTGTGTTCTTTGCAGTTTCTTTATATCTTCTTTTAAGAGGGTGGATGACCGGGTAGGTGAGACATAGTTTACGGTGGAACAGATGAACTGTTCGTGAAGGATGCTCGATTCTTTTTCTTGTTCAAGTCTGGTTCCAGTTAGTGTTCTAACAGCATTTACTTTGTGGTATGCTTTTGTGTAGTTATTATGTTGTTTAATGTTATGATGTTGAATGAATGTCATTTGATGTTGAGAATGGTTGGTGCTATAATCCACGGGTGTGATTTTCCAAATATAATTATGACACCTGGAGGATGTGAGCGGGATTCAAGTCTGTAGCTTCTCACAAGGATAAGAGATGATCAGATATATGATTTGATGTAAGAAAAGGCCAAGATTCACTATCCAGATTAGGTTTTTTCATTAGATAATTGTATGTTATGCAATAGGAAACATATCTGGTAAATAAATTTCACAAAAACTGTAATCCTTATGAAGATATGTACTTCTGTAAAAATGTGTATATGTAAATTATGTATTGTGACTGTAATGCCCATTGATAGGAACATTGATTACCGAACTAAACCTTATGGATCATTTCTAGTCGGGCATGATATTAGTGTGAAGGATATTAAATGTAGTTTGTTATTGGAAAGACTCATTTTGAGTTGATCATCAGGCCATTATGTCTCATGTTGTATGTGTAAATGTAGGTGTAAAAGGCCAGTTGATTCACTTGGCTCCTTTATATACTTGATTATTCTTATCTTTAATGTCCAAATAGAAAATTTATGCCAGCAATTACAACTGTAGTGTATCTTGTACATTTTGTACTGTATATGTTGAATGTGGAGCTTAATATATAAAGTATTTCAATGTTGTTTATGGAGCTTCACAACTTTCTTTAGAATTTTCATAATGTAATAGTTCTTTAGACTTTACTAGCCACAAGGTCATGTGAATCCAAGGTGGTGTACATGGTATTATGAATGAGAATTTTAATGAATAGAGATATTGGTAAAGTTGTTACAGTTATTTGAACCTAACAAGCGTAAGTTTATTCTTTGTAATAAGAAATGAATTATTTGTATATCACTTCATGAAAAATAAATGGTTTGTATATCACTTTGCTCAGCTGATATGCCCTCAATGTGTCTATAATCGTAATTATGGTAAATCATGCTTTTGAAAATTATGAAAAATTATCATTTTTACCATGTTTTCTCATTTCTGAATTCTTTTGACCTGATTACAGCCTTGAGGGTTCAACATCAGTTGGCTGTTGTCTTCCTTGAACAGTTCATGAAATGCAATTCCAGAGGCCATGACAAGAAGCCAAGCAAGAAGCTTATTAGAAAGGACATGAAGAAGCAGTTTTAGTACAGGAGTGGTGAGATTTAGCAGTGAAACTGTTAATGTCTGCAGTATACAAATATTTTGAAAGCAACTTGATGAAAAAAAGTTCAAGATATAGGGATCCATGAATGTAAAATAACGCCTTCTGTACTTCACAAGTAGGTAATTACAGAAAGTAAGGGTATTAGTAATGGTACAGTAGAGTGATTTCATTTGAATGCAAGGGATATGATAAACGGTACGCAGGAACAGTGACAGTCTCAGAAGTTACATGATTCAGCATATATCAAACATTAAGTGTAACAGGAAAATTATGTATCTTCAAAAGCATGAATGTCAGGGAATTTATCTTAAGGTATTCCATACACCAGTCCTTGAGGATTGATATCACTGACTAGCAGTCAGCAAAGCCAACACTTTGAATGTTCAGGGTTGTATTTCTCATTAACTTGCCAAATATACCTGCACTCTTTTTATAAACAGATTGCCTATGCATCTTAATGTCCTAATCAAGGCTATTTCATTACATATATTTACTATTTATTTATTTATTGTACTTGATCGTCGTTTCCCACTTTAGCGAAGTAGTACCAGGAGATGCACATATTTGCCATTTCCTGCGATAGCGAGGTAGTGCTAAGAACAGAGGACTGAGCCTTAGAGGAAATATTCTCACTTGGATCCCTTCTTTGTTCCTCCATTTAGAAATTTAAAAACAGAAGGGAAGAATTTCCAGGCCCACTTTTTGGTCGCCTTCTACAACACGCAGGGAATACGTAGAAAGTATTCTTTCTCCCTCATCCCCAGGGATAAATATGTATATATGTATGTGTATATATGTGGTGTGAGGTAGTTTGATCGAGTAAGTAATGAAAGGGTGAGAGAAATGTGCGGTAATAAAAAGAGTGTGGTTGAGAGAGCAGAAGAGGGTGTATTGAAATTGTTTGGTCACATGGAGAGAATGAGTGAGGAAAGATTAACAAAGAGGATATATGTATCAGAGGTGGAGGGAATGAGAAGTGGGAGACCAAATTGGAGGTGGAGGGATGGAGTGAAAAAGATTTTGAGTGATCGGGGCCTGAACATGCAGGAGGGTAAAAGGCATGCAAGGAATAAAGTGAACTGGAATGATGTGGTATACCGGGGTCAACGTTCTGTCAATGGATTGAAGCAGGGCATGTGAAGCGTCTGGGGTAAACCATAGAAAGTTTTGTGTTGCCTGGATGTGGAAAGGGAGCTGTGGTTTCGGTGCATTATACATGACAGCTATATATATATATATATATATATATATATATATATATATATATATATATATATATATATTAAAAAAGGGGGTGACTGTATTGTTGACTGGTTGGTAAGGTTATTTAATGTATGTATGACTCATGGTGAGGTGTCTGAGGATTGGCGGAATGCGTGCATAGTGCCATTGTACAAAGGCAAAGGGGATAAGAGTGAGTGCTCAAATTACAGAGGTATAAGTTTGTTGAGTATTCCTGGTAAATTATATGGGAGGGTATTGATTGAGAGGGTGAAGGCATGTACAGAGCATCAGATTGGGGAAGAGCAGTGTGGTTTCAGAAGTGGTAGAGGATGTGTGGATCAGGTGTTTGCTTTGAAGAATGTATGTGAGAAATACTTAGAAAAGCAAATGGATTTGTATGTAGCATTTATGGATCTGGAGAAGGCATATGATAGAGTTGATAGAGATGCTCTGTGGAAGGTATTAAGAATATATGGTGTGGGAGGAAAGTTGTTAGAAGCAGTGAAAAGTTTTTATCGAGGATGTAAGGCATGTGTACGTGTAGGAAGAGAGGAAAGTGATTGGTTCTCAGTGAATGTAGGTTTGCGGCAGGGGTGTGTGATGTCTCCATGGTTGTTTAATTTGTTTATGGATGGGGTTGTTAGGGAGGTAAATGCAAGAGTTTTGGAAAGAGGGGCAAGTATGAAGTCTGTTGGGGATGAGAGAGCTTGGGAAGTGAGTCAGTTGTTGTTCGCTGATGATACAGCGCTGGTGGCTGATTCTTGTGAGAAACTGCAGAAGCTGGTGACTGAGTTTGGTAAAGTGTGTGGAAGAAGAAAGTTAAGAGTAAATGTGAATAAGAGCAAGGTTATTAGGTACAGTAGGGTTGAGGGTCAAGTCAATTGGGAGGTGAGTTTGAATGGACAAAAACTGGAGGAAGTGAAGTGTTTTAGATATCTGGGAGTGGATCTGGCAGCGGATGGAACCATGGAAGCGGAAGTGGATCATAGGGTGGGGGAGGGGGCGAAAATTCTGGGGGTCTTGAAGAATGTGTGGAAGTCGAGAACATTATCTCGGAAAGCAAAAATGGGTATGTTTGAAGGAATAGTGGTTCCAACAATGTTGTATGGTTGCGAGGCGTGGGCTATGGATAGAGTTGTGCGCAGGAGGATGGATGTGCTGGAAATGAGATTTTTGAGGACAATGTGTGGTGTGAGGTGGTTTGATCGAGTGAGTAACGTAAGGGTAAGAGAGATGTGTGGAAATAAAAAGAGCGTGGTTGAGAGAGCAGAAGAGGGTGTTTTGAAGTGGTTTGGGCACATGGAGAGAATGAGTGAGGAAAGATTGACCAAGAGGATATATGTGTCGGAGGTGGAGGGAACGAGGAGAAGAGGGAGACCAAATTGGAGGTGGAAAGATGGAGTGAAAAAGATTTTGTGTGATCGGGGCCTGAACATGCAGGAGGGTGAAAGGAGGGCAAGGAATAGAGTGAATTGGAGCGATGTGGTATACCGGGGTTGTGCTGTCAGTGGATTGAATCAAGGCATGTGTATGGGGGTGGGTTGGGCCATTTTTTTCGTCTGTTTCCTTGCGCTACCTCGCAAACGCGGGAGACAGCGACAAAGCAAAAAAAAAAGAAAATATATATATATATATATATATATATATATATATATATATATATATATATATATATGGAGAAAAACTGGAGGAAGTGAAGTGTTTTAGATATCTGGGAGTGGATCTGGCAGCGGATGGAACCATGGAAGCGGAAGTGGATCATAGGGTGGGGGAGGGGGCGAAAATTCTGGGAGCCTTGAAGAATGTGTGGAAGTCGAGAACATTATCTCGGAAAGCAAAAATGGGTATGTTTGAAGGAATAGTGGTTCCAACAATGTTGTATGGTTGCGAGGCGTGGACTATGGATAGAGTTGTGCGCAAGAGGATGGATGTGCTGGAAATGAGATGTTTGAGGACAATGTGTGGTGTGAGGTGGTTTGATCGAGTAAGTAACGTAAGGGTAAGAGAGATGTGTGGAAATAAAAAGAGCGTGGTTGAGAGAGCAGAGGAGGGTGTTTTGAAATGGTTTGGGCACATGGAGAGAATGAGTGAGGAAAGATTGACCAAGAGGATATATGTGTCGGAGGTGGAGGGAACGAGGAGAAGAGGGAGACCAAATTGGAGGTGGAAAGATGGAGTGAAAAAGATTTTGTATGATCGGGGCTTGAACATGCAGGAGGGTGAAAGGAGGGCAAGGAATAGAGTGAATTGGAGCGATGTGGTATACCGGGGCTGACGTGCTGTCAGTGGATTGAATCAAGGCATGTGAAGCGTCTGGTGTAAACCATGGAAAGCTGTGTATGTATGTATATTTGCTTGTGTGGACGTATGTATATACATGTGTATGGGGGTGGGTTGGGCCATTTCTTTCGTCTGTTTCCTTGCGCTACCTCGCAAACGCGGGAGACAGCGACAAAGCAAAAAAAAAAATAAATAAATATATATATATATATAATATGTTTATGTGTGTGACTAAGATGAACCTCTGGTTTTCATTTCTGACCACGATGTATTTCCTGTGCCTCAACAAATTGCTGGGCTATACTGAGTTTAGTGTTAGATCTTGATATCCCTATACAAAACCGTCTCTCAAACACCAGATGGTTAACTCACGTAAAGGCTACTTGTGCTATAGCCCATAGCTATAATTCAGTTATTGGTCACTCACAAAGATAACGTTAAAAAGGCTGATGCAAGAGGGGATCTCATGCTTGTGAAATTAGATAGAAGTCTCCAATCATGTGCTGAATAAGTTCCACAAAATTAACAAGATCCTACAGTGGGTATAGATAACCTTGAGTACATTTGCAGGACTAGACATCGTTACCCCACCAATTTGGATGTAACCCGTGAACATTTTGACGAATGTAAAGGTAATTTCCCTGAAGTAGACCACAAATGTGTCAAAAGAATTAGGGGGAAAAAAAGTCAGTGATACTGCTGGCAATGCCGATGAAGCATTTTCTCCAAAACATCATAGGAGAAATCCTTTTTGGTGTCCGTGCTATGGCAGAACTTGAGACCAGTTTGAAGAAAAGAACAACCCTAGATGAAAATGCTGCTGACAGTCTTTCGTTTGTGATCTGAATTTCAGGGAAACATAAATAAATGAAAGTGGAAGGCTTCTAATAAGTAGGGAGATCATGTACTTACCCATTTATGTACCAAAGTTAAAGGAACTTTCAACTACCAGGATCTTTATAAAGTCATCAGCGAAAATGAGATTCAGTTGCCATTCTTTAATATAGAAATGATATTGCGGCTATTTCTTTTTCTTTTTTTTAGGTTAATGGTAACAAAGTTTAACCATCGAGAACGAAATATGGATAACAATGTGGAAGATATGTATCACTCACCTTGGGAGCGATGAACTCTTAACATATCATTTTCGATCATCATTGTTGACTTTAATCTCCAGAAATCACGATATATAAACTGTACATTTTACGATAAAGTCATTGTACTGTGCTAATAGGCATACTGTGGTTGGCGCTGTATTCATTTAAGTAATCTGATTGGTTGATGTTTTGATCCTTACAATCTAGGCAACGTACAAAAATAATTTACAGGTAATTTTTCTGTCTGTCATGATTATAGATTTGTATCAATCCTGTCACTTATTGATCGAGTAAATGAGTTAAAGGTTGACTTGAGTGTTCCAAATGAACAGGAGCTACTGATTTATTACGTGTTATACCTCTAAAGTAAGGGGTTCTGGTGTGAGTTCATTTATGTATTACCGGTAGTTATTTTTATTGATATTTTCGACTATATTTCCAACAATGTCATTCTAATTATTTTTTAACAAGTAAAATCGTTTCTGTGGAATAGACTAAGTGTCTGGCGCTCATGTGTGTAGAATTTTTAATTACACTGGTCAAGTAATTGTGTTCAGCACTTTGATATTAGTTATTATTCATTATGAAATTATTTTGATATCAATCCCTAGTTACTGTGTGTATGTGTGTGTACGTTGTCTAGCTCAATTATCATATGTACCCTATAATAATTCTTGCTCTGTGCCATTAATCCTTTTCTATTGTACTATGAGTACCACATTGGATATAAGAATTTCGTATATACTTTACATGTTATTCTCGGTAAAATATAGAAATATCTTCACTGTCCAGTGTATCTTTTCAAACTTAATAAATTGGTTAATTAGACACGAGTATGCAAAAACCAATCGCTGGCAACTTTCCCAGCTCGATTTCAGGAAAGTACCTGCAAGAAAATTAAATACAATTATTCCATACATATCTCTGTAGAATTAAAGACATTAGATAACCTCGGAAAAAAATCTTCTATTTCGGTTGCATTCATAAATGACATTAGATATGCATGAGATGGAATTTAACCAAAAAAAAATATCTCCGTTACAAGGATGAATTTCACCAACAGACATTGGATCACGTGGTGAGGCACTACAGTGCCAAACACAGCGTCGACGTTACAGTATTTAGTTTCATGACAGACTGCTTTCAGCACACACCCTCCAGCTATGGCCACTCGTAACGAAAGCCAGCTACAGCAGAATGACGGGGCCGAGGAAGATGCTACGACTATATCTCGTCGGGCACACCAGACGATCTCTTATCCGGCATTCTACGCACGCTTCGGGAAGCAAGTTGAGGGAAACATGTACGACAAATATGACAACCCGGAGGTAAGTTGATATATATATGTATATGTTTGCCTCACACTCTATGGGTTATTGATCCCTGTGAGCGTGAGAGGTGTGCTTATGACTTGTTATACCACAACTGCCACAGTTTACAGGTGAATCTGGTTGTCATGAGATTAGAAGGACTTTTATTTTCGCGCCATTCGAGGGTTTTCCAGATTGTAGCTCCTCCTCCCATCCCCACCCAGGAACGCCCTACGCCACGCCCCTTCCCTCCACCCACGACGTCACAGTTCTTTCTCTTCAGTATCGGAAGATACACACACACACTCCTTACCATTTTTCTTTTTTTTTTTTTTGTCGGGGCAGGAAGATAATTCTAAAGATTATTCCTTCATTTCCTATGTCTGTGGAATAATTTATGTATCTGTTTTTTATGTATCTGGTTTTATTCTTCCCTGCCATGTGAAGAGATTGCCCTGATCACTTTTTTATATAGTTCGTGCTGGGTGGGGGAGTTTAACACATTCTACACACACACACACACACACACACACACACACACACATATATATATATATATATATATATATATATATATATATATATATATATATATATATATATATATATTTATATTTTATTTATTTTGCTTTGTCGTTGTCTTTCGCGTTAGCGACGTAGCGCAAGGAAACAGACGAAAGAATGGCCCAACGCACCCACATACACATATATATACATACACGTCCACACACGCAAATATACATACCTATACATCTCAACATACATATATATACACACACAGACATATACATATATACACATGTACATAATTCATAGTCTGCCTTTATTCATTCCCATATATATATATATATATATATATATATATATATATATATATATATATATATATATATATATATATATATATATATATATAAATATATATATATATATATATATATATATATATATATATATATATATATATATATATATATATATATATATATGTATATATTAGTCGCCTACGACACGCAGGGAATACGTGGGAAGTATTCTTAATCCCCTATCCCCAGGGATAATATATATATATATATATATATATATATATATATATATATATATATATATATATATATATATATATCCGTTCGTTCTTTTATCTTTGCGAGGCACCTGCTACATTCAAGAAGATGCTACAGGGTTGGGACCACAGGCCATAAAGCAATGTGATAATATGTGTGCCAGATAGTTTTGTATGAGTGCTTGGTGTCTTCATTATGATAGTTGTAACGAAGGCATGTAGGGTCGTAGGATACTAGGTTTAGCAAGGTTGACAGACAGTTTTCTTGGGGAGAGGCGGGATGAGTTTGAAGGAAGAAAATTGAGGAAGTGAAGTGTTTTGAATACCTGGGAGTGGACATGACAGCAAATGGAAGCGGAAGCGAATCATTGGGTGGGTGAAGGGCGAAGGTTCTGGGAGGATTAAAGAATGTGTTGAGAGAGAGAGAGAGAGAGAGAGAGAGAGAGAGAGAGAGAGAGAGAGAGAGAGAGAGAGAGATCGTTATGTGGGAGGGTAACAATGGGTATGTGTGAAGGTACAGTAGGCATGGGCAATAGATGAGAATGTGCGTAGGAGGGTGTGTTTGTTGGAAATTAAATGTTTTGAAAACAATATGTGATGTGAGGTCGTTTGATCAATTAACAGAACGGTAAGAGGGAGATGTAGTAATGAAAAGAATGTGATTTAGAACTGTAGAGCATATGCTGAAATGGTTGGGACATGCGGAGAGAATGAGTGAAGGAAGGTTAAGAAGAATATATGTGTCAGAAGTGGAGGAAACAAGGCGAACGGGGAGACTAGATTGGAGCTGGAAGAGTAGAGAGAAAAAGAGTATGAGTGATCGGGACCTGAATATGCAGGAGGGGGAAAGGCGTCCACGGGATAAATGTGGAATACAAGGGTCAGTGGACTGCACTAGGTGATGTGAAGCGGCTTGGGTGAACCATAGAAAGTTCTGTGGGGCGCGGTCGTGGATAGCTAGAGAATGGATGTGAGCGAATGCCGCCTTTCTTCGTCTGTTCCTGGCGCTTCGTAGCTAGCGCAGGAAATGGCGATCAAATGGTTATAGTGGCAAATCGTTTGCACACACACACACACACATATATATGTATGTATATATATATATATATATATATATATATATATATATATATATATATATATATATATATATATATATATATATATATATATATATATATATATATATATATATATATATATATATATATATATATATATATATATATATATATATATATATATATATATATATATATATATATATATATATATATATATATATATATATATATGCAGATGGTTGAAAGGCATGAAAGGAATAGAGTGAATTGGAACGATGTGGTATATCAGGGTCGACGTGCTGTCAATGGATTGAAACAGGGCATGTGAAGCGTGTGGAGTAAACCATGGAAAGTTTTGTAGGGCCTGGATGTGGAAAGGGAGCTGTGGTTTTAGTGCATTATACATGACATCTAGAGACTGAGTGTGAACGAATGTGGCCTCTGTTGTCTTTTCCTAGCACTACCCCGCGCACATGCGGGGGGGGAGGGAGTTGTCATTTCGTGTGTAGCGGGATGGTGACGGAATGAATAAGGGCAGACAGTATGAATTATGTACATGTGTATATATGTATATGTCTGTCTGTGTATATATATGTATACGTTGAGATGTATAGGTATGTATATGTGCGTGTGTGGACGTGTATGTATATACATGTGTATGTGGGTGGGTTGGGCCATTACTTCGTCTTTTTCCTTGCGCTACCTCGCTAACGCGGGAGACAGCGACAAAGTATAATAATGAAAAAAATTATATATATATATATATATATATATATATATATATATATATATATATATATATATATATATAGTTAGATAGATAGATAATAGATAGATAGATAGATCACTTATAGATTTACATGGTAAGGAATCTTGAATTGTTCTGCTACTGTATATGATTCTGGTATTGGGGATTGTGATAATCAGTGAAGGCAGAGAATTCTAAGATTCTTTTGAATTGGATTTGATCTTTTTTTTTTTCTCCTCCCCCAGGGCATCATCAATATGGGCCAGGCTGTCAACCGGCTCATGGAGGAGGAAGTATTGGCACGATTAAACAAGGGAGATGCACTAACCATGACAGCTCGATATCAGTACTACTTTTGCAGCTTTGGTATTCTTGAGTTACGGCAGGCTGTTGCAAGCTTGCTAACTCGCCACCATAAACCATATAAAGCAATCAACCCTGATAATGTAATGCTTTAGATTAGTGTTTCATAGTAATAGATTCATGCTGAACAGATGACTCAAATGCATTCATTCTTGGTTTCACTCAGTTTAGGCTAAAATGTGTGATAATTTTGTACAGCATTTCATGGTCTTGAGCACAGGGTAGCACTTCTATCTCGAGGAGGTAGCTATTCCCTACCCTCTGTAAAAAAAAGTTGTGGTTGGGCTAGGGCAAAATTGACAGTAAATGTACTGTAAAAGGATATTGGTTTGTTACTTACACAGGTCATTGTGTACTTTGCCATTCATGTTTTAATATAAAAAAGTTATTAATCCAAAAACAGTAAAAGTAATGTTGATATAGTTATTTTTTTTCTCTTGCTTTAGCTAAGAAAATAAGAATTTATTGCCTTCATTGATAATCTAGAAACTTTTTCAACACATTTGCATTGCACTGAAATATTTTTTTCTGTTGATGGTAATAAATAACAGATATTCACATGAATTACAGAAGTGCATTCATATGTCATATCATTTGCTTCTCCAGTTAATAGTGATGAATGGGGTAACAGCCTGTTTAGATGCTCTGTCCCACACGTTCTGTGATCCTGATGATGTGGTCATTACTCCAACACCTGTATATGGCCGCATCTTTACAGATTTTCAGGATCGTTCAAGGGCTTCTGTAGTGCCACTTGTTGCCTTGCAAGAGGTAAGCTAAATCATAAACTCTCCAGTACCTTTGCTAATTTGTTTCAAGAAGGATGAGTAGAGTATATAGATCTTATATTTTTCATGTTATTGTCCATAATTTGCTCTTACTTCTTGATAAAAAGTAACTCCTTTCTTTTAAGTAGTAATAGATGAACCTGTACTATGATTTGTGTGATAAAAAAAAGTGTTTGTACAGATGACCCTGCTAAGAATGATATCTGATATGAAACAACTAAATACAGCGTATGCTCTTAAAACTAGATGATTTTTAAGCTATAGATTTTAAAGACAAGTATGGAGAAAATTATTTTTCATTTTGTCAGTAACTGCATCATCCCATCATCTTTACCTGAATATGTATTTTCTTGCTCAATTATTTATACCATTGATTCGTGGTTTGCTTGGATTTGTTGTAATTGTTTTAGTTAAAAAGGTATTGTTTATCATAAGTGTGGATTAAAAATATAATCATAGATATCATAGATATAGTTTCATATCTTTCATTAGGAGAACTTTGAATTACAACCCCAGGATATGGAGAAGCTCATCCTGAAGATTAAGAGTGAAGGACAGTCTGTTCGTGCATGTGTGATTTTGCACCCCAACAATCCCCTTGGTTGTGTCTCCTCAACCAGTTACTTACGAAGTATTATGGAAATATGTGCTCAGTAAGATAATGCTGTGGATCTTTTGTTTGAAAACATTATGTCTAATTTTAGTAGTAATTCCTTGGGTAATGCAAGCCTACCAGTATGTGATACAGAGGTTTATTTATGTTGTGTGATAATCCTGCTGTCTGCAGATTGTGAATGATTTTCAGGAAATTAGTTCACTGAAGTAACCTGTCCTTTATCTAGTTTTACGATATTTCAGACATGAGATCCATGTCATTGTTGATGAGATTTATGCCTTTTCAATATATGACAAGGAGACAGAGTTCAATAGTGTCCTCAGAATGGAGTCAGTGCCCGATCCACTTCGTACACATGTCCTATGGGGTTTCAGTAAGGTGAGGATCATATTATAATTATTCTTTTAACTGAAATATAAGAATATAAGGTTGTTCTCTTTTTGTTGTGAGGAAATGATATATAGCAGTGAGCTTATTTTGCTCTTGTGCAAAGCAGATTACTGTATGTTTGAAATTCTATACACCAAAGTGATCAACATTTCTTGCTTTTATTTATTAGGTTTTGATGTACATTACAATACTTATTCCTTTTTATACAACCTGTTATGAGTCTTTGCATGTTTCATTTGGATTGAAAAAGTCATTTAAAGTTTATGTTATTTCTTTATCTACTAATAACTATTTTCGATGTAAAATTTTGGAATGCTTATATACTTCTGAAATCCTTAATGTGATAATAACTAATCTCATTATGTTTAATTTCGCTTTGTTATAGGATTTCTCAATTCCTGGGTTTCGACTGGGTGTGATTCATAGTACAAATCCATTGGTTTTGTCTTGCCTCAAGACTGTATCTCATTACCACTCCTCTCCTCAACTCATCCAGCATGCTGCCGCTACCATTATTAATGATAAAGGTAGGATGCAGGTCTGCGTCAAGCTGCAGTATATTCTTATCTTGAAAAATGATATAGCTGCCATATGTATTTCCACAATTTTCATTTCCTCCCCCATGTCTGATTTTTTGTATCACTTTCATATTATTTCAGTCACCTGATTCATTTTCACTCTTACCCTTTCATGATCAGTGTGTATATGTGTCACAACCATCTCTACACTCCTTTCTTTAATTAATTCCTTACTGAGGGGTGTTAACAGACTCTGCCTGCAAGCAGTTATGCCACAAGCAAGAGATCACCTTTTGTGTGGCTATATAATCAGTGGACACAAAAGAGTTTTCTCATCAAGGACTATTTTGCTTCAAGAATCCATCATTTCCTTTTTCTTTCATGGAGTGTGGCCGTGAAGTTCTGGGAGCCTTATGAAAGGGGTCCTAGGGTTGTATGATGATAATATTGATGACTTGTCTTAGAACCAGATGCCCAGTCTCATTTTGTCTCCTTTTATCTCATTTGCACCTTATCAAGAGTTAGAACATTGCAGCTCCCTCTTCTTTCAAACAGATATTTTAACTTTTTATGTGTTTATAATATAAATCACCAACAGGTCTAAGTACAGTTACCTGTCGCGTAGCAACAGTTCATATACCAGAATTTCGCTATCTTATAACTCATTGGGTGAGTCATATACTTGATAATGAATTTTGAATCTTCAGCTTATAACTTTCTGTCTGTCAAAAAAAGAATCGGTACTTGAATTTTCAGGCCTCTTCCTAACTACATGTAGCCTTTGATTAAATGGTTTTAAGTAGCATTGTTATATGGTTATATCATTAAACATTTGTAACCAGCTCTTGATTAATGTTTCCATCATTTTGAAATTACATAATTTCCATCGGATGTGTGGTGTTGCTTAGCTTCATTACATCTCCAATGCATCCACGGGTCAGTTTTGCCCTCTGCCAATTTGGTCGTCAAAATTCAATTGCTTCCTTATTTTTACAGTTTACCCTGAAATATATTTACCATAGCTGACAGGAAAAAGGGTAGTGCCTCTGAAACTCCTTAGTCGTTCTTTAGCCCCTTCACTGCTATATGCCATGTGACACAGAGGGCATGCTCTGTACATCATATGAATTTTTTTCTCATTCTACCATATAGACAAAGTATAGAAAAAAAAAAAAAAAAAAAAAAAAAAATATATATATATATATATATATATATATATATATATATATATATATATATATATATATATCCCTAAAGTGCATACACAGTAATTAGGTTGATTTCAGAGTTAATGTTCATTCATGATTTTTAATAGATCAATAGGGAACCTTAAGTATTTCAATTAGAGACCCAACTCAAACCCACCAGGCCTGAACTGTTGTTTATGCATCTTAAGGTGTGCATGGAGCAGAGTGAATTGGAGTGATGTGGTGTACAGGAGGCAATATGGTGTCAGTAGGCAGAACTAGATCATATATGGTCAGCAGAAACAACGGAAAGGACTAACTTTCAGAACTTGTCTCCAAAAGAATCTAAATTGTCTAAGTCTATATCCACAAGTGAAATCTCCCAGGATTAGAACCATACTTCCTTTGAGAAGTGTTTGTCTAATTGGTTCATATATACCATTCTAATTGTTCTTTTGTTGTTTTCTATGTATATTTCTTCTGGTTCATTGCATTTCTTTGGATGATCATATATTATCTAATCCACTTTGTAGTTTTTCCTATAGTTACTTTACTCATTGTGATTTGTTTAAAAGGAACATCTACCACTTGTTCCTGGAAAGTAAGTCTGTCCCCTATTAAGAAGGTCATTCCTCCTTCCCTTTTTCTTCTCTTTATTTCCTTTCTGTCATGTGTACCTCAGGACAAAACAGTGTGATTATACCTCTATAGAAAGTTTGAACAAAATCAAGTTTGTTTTCCTTTTTCTGATCTTTGAAGTCCAGTTCTTTAGCATTTATTACTAATACATTTGCATTTTGTATATGTTATTTTCAATCTGAGATCCACTTCAGTTAATGCTCCTGAACTCTCGTTAGCACTGGCAGGGATATATCATCTTCAAGTCACTTTTGGTGTCCTCCATTTTTTGCCTTCTGCCTTAAGTCTTTACTTCTTTCTCTTTCTTTCCCTGATGTAATATCCCTGATGAATGCTTTATTGAATTCCTCCATATATTTAAAGTTCACTTCTTGATTTTGTACCTTTTGGGTATAAAACTCCATTTTGAAAGTTATTATTAGTGGTTTTCCCCTTAGGTTTTGACGATACCAATTTTCTTTATTTCCGTATATCTAGAAACTCCATTTGCTATGTATGGAGCCTCTGATAGTCTTTATTCTGTATTATTTCCTTTTTTATCCTTTTCCCTTAAGCTTGAACGTGGTCCTCTTTCAGTCCAAAAATCATAAGTAATTTTCCTGTCATCCTCCTCCTTTCCTAATGATCTTTAGTTTGGCATAACTCACTCATCAACCAAGTTCCATGTTGCTGATTTATCAAACACAATGTATCTGGTTTCCTTTAGATTATTTGTATTTGTACCTTTCACCCATTAGACCATATATTTCCTTGATTGTTCTGTTAAATTGTGCATATCATTATCCTTACAGTTCATTAATTTCCAATTTACCTTTATTCTTACTGCCCCAGCTCTGTTATCCAACAATCATCAGCCAGTACCCTCAAAGCTTGTTTAACAGTACCAGAATTTGTTCCTTCTCTCTCCCTGACCTCCATTCTAAATAGACTTAGGTCTCTGTGCCATGGACATTTCTGTGTAATGTGATTTAAGGGAATCCAGAGATCCTTCTAATCCTTTTTTTGGTGGTTTTATTCATTGCAACGTCTGTCTTTTGGTTAAACTCCTTCTAAGTCCCTTTAACTGGTTTGACTCTGTTATAGAGCTCTTTGATTGTTTCAGTTCCCTAATTTCCATATCCAACAAATGACGCTTCATAGCCTTTGATTTGGGACCTCATTTTGTAACCTCTTATCCTATTTCTGAGTGTTACTAATAATGATATTTCTAGCCTTGTGTGTGTTTGTGTAGTTTAGGTTAAAGTTTAACAAACAGATTAAAAGCGTGATAATTATCTTTGAGGTATTGTGAGAGATAATGGGAGACTTACTTGGAGAGGTAGTGGTATATGAGTATGATGACCCCATGATTATAAGAAACTCTCAAAGAATTTACATCTCGTATTAGAATTTTGATTTTTCATAATATTCAACAATTCTCTTATGAGCAGAATGGTGTGATAGTTTCTACATTCCTACATCCCAGAAGAGGCTTGCTGAAGCATACCATAAAGCTCGCCAACGTTTAGAGGCAATGGGAGTGGTGGTGAAGAAGTCTGTGGCAGGCCTTTTCCTCTGGGCAAACATGCAAGCTTTCTTGCAACCTTGTAATGCAGACAATGAGAATGGTAAGTTGAGGCTAATGACATCAGGGTTTTTTTTGTAAATATAAGAGGTTAAGTTGATATAATTCATTGATGGGAAAATCATTAATTTGATTAATGCCAGCAGATTACTAATCTTGGAGCCATTTGTAGTACTTTGGTGATTTGTTGGAAGCTTGAATTCTGGACTATGGGTTTTATCAGTCCAGTCCATGTAAAGATAGAAAGATTTTTTCTATAACAGAAACTACACTGGAGGAAGTGAAGTGTTTTAGATATCTAGGAGTGGATTTAGCAGCGGATGGAACCATGGAAGCGGAAGTGAGTCACAGGTTGGAGAGGGGACAAAGGTTCTAGGAGCATTGAAGAATGTGTGGAAGGTGAGAACATTATCTCAGAGAGCAAAAATGGGTATGTTTGAAGGACTAGTGGTTCCAACAGTGTTATATAGTTGCAAGGCATGGGCTATAGATAGGGTTGTGTGGAAGAGGTGTTGGAAATGAAATGTTTGAGGACAATATGTGGTCTGAGGTGGTTTGATCGAGTAAGTAATGAAAGGGTGAGAGAGATGGTAATAAAAAGAGTGTGGTTGAGAGAGCAGAAGAGGGTGTATTGAAAAAGTTTGGTCACATCAAGAGAATGAGTGAGGAAAGATTGACAGAGGATATATTTGTCAGAGGTAGAGGGAATGAGGAGAAGAGGAAGACCAAATTGGAGGTGGAAGGATGGAGTGAGAAATGGCCAGTAGTGCCAGAAAAACAGACAAAAAAGGCCACATTCGTTCACGCTCAGTCTCTATCTGTCATCTGTAATGCACTGAAACCACAGATCCCTATCCACATCTAAGCCCCATAGACCTTTACATGGTTTACCTCAGATGCTTCATATGCCCTGGTTCAGATGGCTTTGATTAGGGCTTCAGTTACCCATGCCGTATCAGCTAACATAAAAAACTTTATATGATGGCACTATACAGGTATTCTTCCAATTCTCAAGTATCTCCCCTTAGGCTGTACAGAAATAGGAAGCCTGACTGACTGACAAATCAAGAACACTGTCATCCACTTTCTTGAGAAACTCAACTCCAAGTCCATCCACTCTTAGTACTTTGGTAACCTCACACTGAGTAAGGCTTTTGTTACCCAATCTCTTTTCACCAAACCATTTATCCAGTACCTCGTTCCACATTTTCCTCCCTGTCGTCTAACACATTCAGTAGTCCATAATACTCACCCCACCTATTTTTTGCCTACCCCCTCTTTCCCATCTGCTTCCCTCACTCACTCTAATTTTTGATCACTTACTATCCTCACAATATTCACCTCCTTCCAAAACATCTTATTCTCCCTAAAGTTGGCCATACTTTCTCATCAATCTCTTATTTGCCTTCTTTTTAGCTTTTGCACCATATTTTTGACCTCCTACAACTTTCTCTTGTACTTTTCCAATCATTCACCTTCCTTCTTTGCAGGTATTATTCATACACCTCTCTTTTTTTTCACTGGCAAATCAACTCTCTCATCCCAATAGTCACTACCCTTTTTCATCTTGTGTCCACATCCCACTTTCTGTTTATCACACACTTCATCTGTGCCTGTAAGCAATGCTTCCCTAAATTCTTTCCACACCTCACCCTCCTCTCTATTTTCCTTTACTTATTTATTATGCCATTCATCACTCAGTCTCACTGTTTGATAAGTTTGTGCTTTATCCTCTTCAACAGCTCTCTTTACGGCTCTGCTAAATGGCGGTGTCATTATATCACCAGGCCAGATGCTACATTGTTCAAACCCTGGTTGGTTCAGAATAGTGTTTGCTGTGACAAATGAAGAATTGGAAATAGGTGAGTTAAAATGGTATAATAAAAAGCATGTTTGTCTTTCAGGTTATTTGGAAGTCACATGATTGCTATGAGGTCTCAGTGGAGAACTTAAGGAAGTACATAGATACTGAAAAAGGATGGAGATGGATGTATTAGTTGTGGCTTTATTTGTGTTAACTAAGACAGAACAGGCAGTTGAATGCCGTAATGACGGGGAAGCGATGCTTTATATATATATATATATATATGTATATGTGCTTGTGTGGACGTGTATGTATATATATGTGTATGTGGATGGGTTGGGCCATTCTTTCGTCTGTTTCTTTGTGCTGCCTTGAAAACGCGGGAGACAGTGACAGAGTATAATAAATAAATGAATACTAAATATATATATATATATATATATATATATATATATATATATGTGTGTGTGTGTGTGTGTGTGTATATGAGTGGATGGGCCATTCTTTGTCTGTTTCCTGGTGCTACCTCACTGACGTGTGGAGCAGCAAATATGTATAAAAGAAAATATATATATATATATATAGCTTGGGAAGTGAGTCAGTTGTTGTTCGCTGATGATACAGCGCTGGTGGCTGATTCATGTGAGAAACTGCAGAAGCTGGTGACTGAGTTTGGTAAAGTGTGTGAAAGAAGAAAGTTAAGAGTGAATGTGAATAAGAGCAAGGTTATTAGGTACGGTAGGGTTGAGGGTCAAGTCAATTGGGAGGTAAGTTTGAATGGATAAAAATTGGAGGAAGTAAAGTGTTTTAGATATCTGGGAGTAAATCTGGCAGCGGATGGAACCATGGAAGCGGAAGTTTATCATAGGGTGGGGGAGGGGGCAAAAGTTCTGGGAGCCTTGAAGAATGTGTGGAAGTCGAGAACATTATCTCGGAAAGCAAAAATGGGTATGTTTGAAGGAATAGTGGTTCCAACAATGTTGTATGGTTGCGAGGCGTGGGCTATGGATAGAGTTGTGCGCAGGAGGATGGATATGCTGGAAATGAGATGTTTGAGGACAGTGTGTGGTGTGAGGTGGTTTGATCGAGTAAGTAACGTAAGGGTAAGAGAGATGTGTGGAAATAAAAAGAGCGTGGTTGAGAGTGCAGAAGAGGGTGTTTTGAAATGGTTTGGGCACATGGAGAGAATGAGTGAGGAAAGATTGACCAAGAGGATATATGTGTCGGAGGTGGAGGGAACGAGGAGAAGTGGGAGACCAAATTGGAGGTGGAAAGATGGAGTGAAAAAGATTTTGTGTGATCGGGGCCTGAACATGCAGGAGGGTGAAAGGCGCGCAAGGAATAGAGTGAATTGGATCGATGTGGTATACCGGGGTTGATGTGCTGTCAGTGGATTGAATCAGGGCATGTGAAGTGTCTGGGGTAAACCATGGAAAGTTGTGTGGGGCCTGGATGTGGAAAGGGAGCTGTGGTTTCGGGCATTATTGCGTGATAGCTGGAGACTTAGTGTGAACGAATGGGGCCTTTGTTGTCTTTTCCTAGTGCTACCTCGCACACATGAGGGGGAGGGGGATGGTATTCCATGTGTGGCGAGGTGGCGATGGGAATGAATAGGGGCAGACAGTGTGAATTGTGTGCATGGATATATATGTATGTGTCTGTGTGTGTATATGTATGTGTACATTGAGATGTATAGGTATGTATATTTGCGTGTGTGTGTGTACATTGTGTATGGGGGTGGGTTGGGCCATTTCTTTCGTCTGTTTCATTGCGCTACCTCGCAAACGCGGGAGACAGCGACAAAGCAAAATAAAAAATGAATATATATATCTTTTTTTCTTTCTTTTAAACTATTCGCCATTTCCCGAATTAGCGAGGTAGCGTTAAGAACAGAGGACTGGGCCTTTTTTGGAATATCCTCACCTGGCCCCCTCTGTTCCTTCTTTTGGGAAAAAAAAAAAAAAGAGAGGGGAGGATTTCCAGCCCCCCGCTCCCTCCCCTTTTAGTCGCCTTCTACGACACGCAGGGAATACGTGGGAAGTATTCTTAATCCCCTATCCCCAGGGATAAAATATATATATATATATATATATATATATATATATATATATATATATATATATATATATATATATATATATTTTTATATTTTTTTATATATTTTATATTTTTTTATATATTTTATATATTTTTATATATTTTATATATTTATATATATATATATATATATATATATATATATATATATATATATATATATATATATATATATATATATATCTTTCTTTCAAACTATTCTCCATTTCCCGCATTAGCGAGGTAGCGTTAAGAACAGAGGACTGGGCCTTTGAGGGAATATCCTCACCTGGCCCCCTTCTCTGTTCCTTCTTTTGGAAAATTAAAAGAAAAACGAGAGGGGAGGATTTCCAGCCCCCCGCTCCCTCCCCTTTTAGTCGCCTTCTACAACATGCAGGGAATACATGGGAAGTGTTCTTTCTCCCACATATACATGTATATACATATATGCCCACACACACACACATAGACATACCTATACATTTCAACGTATACATACATATATATACACAGACATAGACATATATACACATGTGCATACTTGCTGCCTTCATCCATTCCTGTCACCACCTCGCCACACATAAAATGGCACCCCCCCTCCCCCACGCTCATGTGAGATAGCACTAGGAAAAGACAACAAAGGCCACATTCGTTCACACTCAGTCTCTAGCTGTCCTGTATAATGCGCCAAAACCACAGCATAATATATATATTATGTATTTTATATATGAAATATATGTATATTGTATATTACTAAGTAGCAAGTATGAATATGTACATGTGTATATATGTATGTATGTTTGTGTATGTATATGTATGAGTACTTTGAAATGTATATGTATGTTTATGTGCATGTGGGTGTTTATGTATATACATGTGTATGTGGGTGGGTTGGGCCATTCTTCGTCTGTTTCCTTGCATTACCTCGTTAACACAGGTGATGGCAGTTAAGTATAATAATACTTATAATAATATATCCTAGCCTATTGTAGGTACCCATTTTATTCACCTACCCGTAGGGAAGGATGAACAGCTGGGTCAACTATGGACTGGCTGCTGCAGTATTCCCCAGTTAGTTTTTATGATTTATCATTTCATTTGTTCCACCTTCTTAAATTTTAGTTCAAAGAAGCATTTTCTTTCCCATGGTGAGATATGACAAAATATATTTTTTCATAATAGTCCATGTCTTATGCATTAATCCTTATAAAGTGCTCCTCATTTTACATTGTATATATGATTCAGTAATTTTGTCTCAGGTAGAAGCATTGTTAAGCATGAAAGAGTGTCTCTGTATTTCATATCCTCACATGTTTTTTTCATCTATATGGTTTTGTTTATTACCCTTAACTCCTTTCTCTTTTTTTTTTTTTTTTTTTTTTTTTTTTGCTTTGTCACTGTCTCCCGCGTTTGCGAGGTAGCGCAAGGAAACAGACGAAAGAAATGGCCCAACCCACCCCCATACACATGTATATACATACGTCCACACATGCAAATATACATACCTACACAGCTTTCCATGGTTTACCCCAGACGCTTCACATGCCTTGATTCAATCCACTGACAGCACGTCAACCCCGGTATACCACATCGCTCCAATTCACTCTATTCCTTGCCCTCCTTTCACCCTCCTGCATGTTCAGGCCCCGATCACACAAAATCTTTTTCACTCCATCTTTCCACCTCCAATTTGGTCTCCCTCTTCTCCTCGTTCCCTCCACCTCCGACACATATATCCTCTTGGTCAATCTTTCCTCACTCATTCTCTCCATGTGACCAAACCATTTCAAAACACCCTCTTCTGCTCTCTCAACCACGCTCTTTTTATTTCCACACATCTCTCTTACCCTTACGTTACTTACTCGATCAAACCACCTCACACCACACATTGTCCTCAAACATCTCATTTCCAGCACATCCATCCTCCTGCACACAACTCTATCCATAGTCCACGCCTCGCAACCATACAACATTGTTGGAACCACTATTCCTTCAAACATACCCATTTTTGCTTTCCGAGATGTGTTCTCGACTTCCACACATTCTTCAAGGCTCCCAGAATTTTCGCCCCCTCCCCCACCCTATGATCCACTTCCGCTTCCATGTTTCCATCCGCTGCCAGATCCACTCCCAGATATCTAAAACACTTCACTTCCTCCAGTTTTTCTCCATTCAAACTCACCTCCCAATTGACTTGACCCTCAACCCTACTGTACCTAATAACCTTGCTCTTATTCACATTTACTCTTAACTTTCTTCTTTCACACACTTTACCAAACTCAGTCACCAGCTTCTGCAGTTTCTCACATGAATCAGCCACCAGCGCTGTATCATCAGCGAACAACAACTGACTCACTTCCCAAGCTCTCTCATCCCCAACAGACTTAATACTTGCCCCTCTTTCCAAAACTCTTGCATTCACCTCCCTAACAACCCCATCCATAAACAAATTAAACAACCATGGAGACATCACACACCCCTGCCACAAACCTACATTCACTGAGAACCAATCACTTTCCTCTCTTCCTACACGTACACATGCCTTACATCCTCGATAAAAACTTTTCACTGCTTCTAACAACTTGCCTCCCACACCATATATTCTTAATACCTTCCACAGAGCATCTCTATCAACTCTATCATATGCCTTCTCCAGATCCATAAATGCTACATACAAATCCATTTGCTTTTCTAAGTATTTCTCACATACATTCTTCAAAGCAAACACCTGATCCACACATCCTCTACCACTTCTGAAACCACACTGCTCTTCCCCAATCTGATGCTCTGTACATGCCTTCACCCTCTCAATCAATACCCTCCCATATAATTTGCCAGGAATACTCAACAAACTTATACCTCTGTAATTTGAGCACTCACTCTTATCCCCTTTGCCTTTGTACAATGGCACTATGCACGCATTCCGCCAATCCTCAGGCACCTCACCATGAGTCATACATACATTAAATAACCTTACCAACCAGTCAACAATACAGTCACCCCCTTTTTTAATAAATTCCACTGCAATACCATCCAAACCTGCTGCCTTGCCGGCTTTCATCTTCCGCAAAGCTTTTACTACCTCTTCTCTGTTTACCAAATCATTTTCCCTAACCCTCGCACTTTGCACACCACCTCGACCAAAACACCCTATATCTGCCACTCTATCATCAAACACATTCAACAAACCTTCAAAATACTCACTCCATCTCCTTCTCACATCACCACTATTACATTGAGATTAAGTGCAGGGCTTCTCATTTCACTCACATCATGATCTCGTCACTTTTTACCAGGTTTTGATTTGTAACTCTGAGCTCCGTTTTTATATTTCTCACAAAATTTTGTTCATTATGGCTGTTTTTACATAACCTCATTTACCATAGTTAGACATGGATCACATGGTGAATTAGTGTTACTAGCCAGCTGATTGGATCATATTTGTTAATAAGTAGTTCAGGGATCAGGAAAGCCAGCTACATGAGGTTGAGTTCATCATTTTGTGTTCTGAATGGCATGCTGAAGTCAGAGTAATGCCCACCCAAAAGCAGAGTGGAAGCTGCCTACCCAAAATTTAACCTCTCCTTTTGTTTGTTGCATGTCTGAGGGCTTTCATATTCAACTAATCCATCCTTATGTTTGTTTGCTGACTTGAGGGCTTCCATATTCAACCAGTTCATACATCTTTCAGTTATTCTTATGATTGTCTGTATTGTTAGTACAGTACATAAAGGAAACTTAGGATTTATGAGAATGGTGTTTTCATTTGTATATGTTTTACATATAGTTTTTCTGAAAGATATTTTTTCTTTCAGGTCTATCAAGGATAGAAGCTGTTTTATGCAAGTGGAAGAGGAGTGTTAAAACTAACTCTTCATAGTTATCACTTGAAATAGATGTTTAATGTATGTGAAACAAATGTTTGCTTTTTATTGCACAACTTATTCACTCATTGAATTCTTTTGTTTACTGTCCTTATTTGAGAGTTTGAAATAATGGACACATCAGTATGAAAAATAAGTAGTTGGTCTTTTATGTAAGAAAAAGGTTTTTTAGTGCCTGCTTGCCTTTTCCCACCCAAGGAACATGTGATATCAATACATATCAGTGCTTGACGATTTTGAAGTAATTATTGATTTACCATGCAAGTATACATGACGTCTATATAAGAGGAGTTATCAGACTTTACCTGCAAGTGGTTACACCACAAGTGCAAAGCCCTTTTGGTGAGGCTATGTCATCATCAATGGATAAAAAGAACTACAGTCTCATGAAGGACCTCTCACAAGAGGAGTCCATCATTCCCTTCCTCTTGCATGGAATACAGCTGCAGGATGAAGAGACTTTGTGTAAGGATTAACCATACAAGTAAAATTCCTCCTAAGATTTGCTTAAGGAATAATAATGGAGCGTGTTAATATGTAACACTGTAGATTATATGGAATTTACTTCATTGCACCTAAAATATGTTTAAGATGAATATAGTACTTATGAAAGAGCAAAAAGATTAGATTTTGAAGAACTGTTGTGCAGTAATCTTACTTATGAAGTATCTTGCCTCAAATGTCATGAGACAGATTTCATGTTTATGTAAAACTTTCAAGACAATCATCAATGAAATATGATAAATGGCATGAGAGTTGAAATTGAAGTGTGAATCTGGTGCAAAAACTTTTGAAAAAACACATACTTTAACCTAAAGCTATATTTTGTATTTTAACCTTTTGCTTTCCCTCCACTGCAGCATGCAGGAATATCCAAAGGACCCTAATACTTCCCCCATATTTGCACTGGTGTCGACTGATCTCTGCTATCCTAGGTTTCACTGATCATATGGTGAATGTGGCCATTAACTCTCCATGTTTTGAGTTGGTTCAATTTCTTTATTAGGTAAGTTACAAGTGTGAGTTTACATGCAAGAGGTTATACTGCAAGTGAAATTCACCTTTAGTGAGTCTGTATCATTGAGAGAACAGTCTTGTCAAATAACTTATCATTCCAAGTGAGTCTACATTTCCCTGCTACTTGAAGTGGCACAGCCTTGGGTTATGTTCTGGGAACATTGAAAAATGTATGGAAAGAGAGGTCAGTATCTGGGAGGGCAAAATTGGATATGTTTGAAGGTATATTGGTCCTAACAATGATGTAAGGATGTGACGGACAGACTATTAATGAGGATGTAAGGAGGGTTGAAGTGTTGGAAATGGAATGTTTGAGGACTATATGTGGCATGAGGTGGTTTGACCGAGCAAGTAATAAAAGGCTGAGAGAGAGGTGCAGGAATAAAAAGAGTGTAGTTGAGAAAGCTGAAGGGGGTGAGCTGAAATGGTTTGGACATATGGAGAGAATGACTAAGGGGGTGGGGGGGGAGGGTGTTTGACAAAGAGGATATGTGTCAGAAGTGAAGGGGACAAAGAACAAGGAGACCAGTTTAGAGATGGAAGGATGGAATGAAAAAGATTTCAAGCCATCTGGACCTAAACATGCAGGAGAGTGAAAGGCGTTCATGGGATAGAGTGAATTCAAATGATGTGGTATATTGGGGTTGACGTCCTGTCAGTGGACTGAAACAGGGCATGTGAAGCGTTTGGGTTAACCATGGAAAGGTCTGTGAGGCCTGGATGTGGGTAGGGAGCTGCGATATCAGTGCTATACACTTGACATTTAGAGACTGACTTTGAACAAATGTGGCCTTTTTTTTGTTTGCTTTCCTGGTGCTACCTTGCTGAGGCAGGGGGTAGCGATACTGTTTCCTGTGGGGGTGGGGTATTGCTGGGAATAGGATGAAGGCGAAGGAGTATGAATATGTACATGTGTACATATGTATATTTCTGTGTATGTATATGTTGTATATGTATGTATGTATATGTACATGTATGGGCATTTACTTATATATATGTGTATATGAGTGGATGGGTTGTTCTTCTGTTTCCTGGCACTACCTCACTGATGCAGGAAATGGTGACCAAGTATAATAAAAAAAACTTTATATATATATATATATATATATATATATATATATATATATATATATATATATATATATATATATATATATATATATATATGGTGAAGTGAGAGGGAGATGGAGTGAGTATTTTGAAGGTTTGTTGAACGTGTTTGATGATAGATTGGCAAATATAGGGTGTTTTGGTTGAGGTGGTGTGCAAAGTGAGAGGGTCAGGGAGAATGATTTGGTAAGCAGAGAAGAGGTAGTGAAAGCTTTGCAGAAAATGAAAGCAGGCAAGGTGGCAGGTTTGGATGGCATTGCTGTGGATTTTATTAAAAATGGGGGTGACTGTGTTGTTGACTGGTTGGTAAGGATATTCAATGTATGTATGGTTCATGATGAAGTGCCTGAGGATTGGCAGAATGCATGTATAGTGCCATTGTACAAAGGCAAAGGGGATAAAGGTGAGTGTTCAAATTACAGAGGTATAAGTATGTTGAGTATTTTGGGGAAATTATGTGGGAGGGTATTGATTGAGAAGGTAAAGGCATGAACAGAGCATCAGATTGTGGAGGAGCAGTGTGGTTTCAGAAGTGGTAGAGAATGTGTGGATCAGGTATTTGCTTCGAAGAATGTATGTGAGAAATACTTAGAAAAGCAGATGGATTTGTATGTGGCATTTATGGATCTGGAGAAGGCATACGATAGAGTTGATAGAGTTGCTTTTTGGAAGGTATTAAGAGTATATGGTGTGGGATGTAAGTTGCTAGAAGCACTGAAAAGTTTTTATCGAGGATGTAAGGCATATGTACAAGTAGGAAGAGAGGAAAGTGATTGGTTTCCGGTGAATGTCAGTTTGCAGTAGGGGTGTGTAATGTCTCCATGGTTGTTTAATTTGTTTATGGATGGGGTTGTTAGGGAGGTGAATGCAAGAGTTTTGGAGAGATGGGCAAGTATGCGGTCTGTTGTGGACTCATAAGAATGTATACACATGTATATATTCATACTTGCTTGCCTTCTTCCATTCCTGGCACCACTCCACCCCACGGGAAACAGCATTGCTATCCCCGTCTTTGATTGACTTAGTTATGCCCATATCTATACCATTTGTTGGAGAACACTTTTCTCTTATTTTTTTTATTTTTTACATTATTTTTCACTTTTTTTTAAGTATATTAATGCCAGGTATAGAAAAGACTTCTTTGAGTGTTTGAAAAGTAATACTAAATGTCATTTAGATACTATTATCTTTAGTTGGTATAATTGAAAATATTTTTACTTTTTACTAATTATTTTTAAAGGTGGTTTTTAAGGAATATTGGTGCCACACAGAAAATACAACTTCTTTCAATGTTGAACCACTAATACAAGTCATTTCAATGATTTTATGTCTTGGTGGATAACTGACACTTTGGGAACCAACATGAAATCAAATTCTGCAGCAAAAGCTTAAATTTTGGAAATGCAATCCATAACTTATATGCAGTGTTTCATATGCTTTATATGAAGATATGCTACCCTAAGGTAAAGAGGCAAAGTGAATGATTCTTATGAAATGATGTCCATCTTTTGTTGGTTGCTCAAGGGATATAAAATCATAAAGTTTAATACCACTTCTCACATTAAGTATGTTTGTACTGGCAAAGTAAATTTTTACAGAAATGAATACCTTGTGTTAATAGTTCCTCATTGTCTACTTGTAGAATCAAAATATAGCAATCAGATTTAAACATATTATGAATGTCATGACCACAATGTCAGATGTGTTTTTCATCACCAGGTGTTTGCTGTAATATAAAGTTGTGATAGGTATAATATGATTTAAGGTTGAGAACTCAAGAGGTTCTTGGATGAGGCTGATGCAATTGTAATGTATGGAAGAAAAGTTTGGTTTCAAGGTAAATATGACTGGTTATAGAAAAGATTAATAAAATTACTGGTATCCCAGCAAAATTTGAATAAGATTATATGATTGATGTCAGTAATAGCTGATTAAGTAACTGAAAGGAAAAGTATTTACTAATTGCTGTTCCATAAAACATTTTATGTTAAGGGGCAGGAGACTATTCCCTGAAGATGGGAAGTTTTCTGTAAAGATTTACAGCTAATATAAAACGTGGTTGCATTATACCCTTATGGTGTTTATATTGTGCAGGAATGGATGAAATGTTGTGAAGGATTATGAGTGTGAAATTGAGGAAGACAGCATGTGAAGTCAAGCAGCAATATGTGTATTTTTGCTAAAGTGCATGGATTTGTGCAAGAGTATGTAGAGGTCTAAAGGAGTGTGTGCAGTTTGCTGAAGAGTGCAGACTTATTCTGGTTTGTGTGATGGTCTGAAATGTAATTACCTATTTGTATGGTTTAGAAAGGTAGTTTTACACTTGTGAGGCCCCAACTCCTGAACATTCTATGCTAATATACAATCTTAAACTTCTATATACTGTCCTTATTTACTACATCCTCACTCAGTTTATTCAGTTCATCCATATATTTCACTATAAAAGTACTTCTTTGCATCTTTTTGAACAGATTTCTTGCTTAATTTCATGTTATATCCCATGGTTGTTCAATCCCTGCAATTTTGAACTGATTTTTGTGTACATAGCAGTTATGGTTAAGTCACCTCTTTTCCATGATGTGGATATTAAAGGCATCTAACCCTCCCCTGTAATTCAGCTCTTAATCCTTTGTCAAGCTCCTCTACACCTCTATTTGCTCTTTATGTTTCTTGAGAAGCATATTCTAGTTTTGGCTTCATATAGAATATGAACTGCTTGCTCAAGATGTGTTGTGCAGGAATGTGTAGAGTTGCGAAGGAGCTTGTGGAGTTCTGCAGGAGTGTGCCGAGTTTTGCAGTTGTACTGGAGTATGTGAAGTTGTGCAGGATAGTTTGGAGATGTACAGGAATGTACAGAGTTGTGCAGGGGTGTGTAGAATTGTGTCGGAGCTTATGGAACTGTGCTTGAGTGTTTAGAGTTGAGTTTGGAGCTTGTTAAGTGTTTAGAGTTGTGTAGGAGTGCGTAGAGTTGTGCCGGCGTGTGTGGGTTTTTGTAGAAATGCTGGAGTGTTTTGAATTGTGTTTGGAGCTTCGAGTTGCGCTAGAGTACTAGAGTAAGTGGATTGTGTTGGAGAAGTGTGTGGGGTTCTGTCTGGAGCTTGCTGGAGTGTTTGCAGTTATGCAGTTCTGCACTCATGAGGGTTCCACTTTCTAAATTTCTTTTACTGTCATATAACTCTGTACAACTTTTCTTCCTGTTCACATTCACAATTCTATTCCTCAGTTCCATTCTCTAGTACCCTTCTACTTTTTAAAAGCAATTCTTCATTTCCTGACTTACAAGTTTCTCAGTTAATTTCATGTTATGGTTGTTCTATCCTTGTATCTTTTGAAGAACCTTTTATTGTTAGGGTAACTGAATTCTATTAAAACGTTAAAGATTGCAGTCAATTCACTCCATAGCCTTCGTTTAAGTTACCCATGTAAGAAAAGTCCTCGTTAGTCTGTACTTCTCTCATTACCCAGGTATCAACTACAATAAAATCAAGTATGAGGCTAGTCCTTCCGACAAGTCATTTATATTGTTCAAGAAGAACAATGCCTTTATAATGGCGCGCTGTTGGTGACTCTGTAGTTGTGTGTGTGTGTGTGTGTGGAGCTATGCTCTCGAGTTGAAAGATATGGGCAAGTATTGTTTAACTTAACGTTATTCTACACACGAAATATCCGAACATAATTATGTCCACTAGAAAACGTGTTCACGTTGACTAAAAGCACCAGATGTATGCGTTCTTTTTACATTTTTATACTTATATTCATGGGTGATTTTTTTCTCTAACAATCACTGAATATATAGTTTATATGATGCATAACACATTGTTACAAAGATGGAGTTATGGTGTAACAAAGCACGAGAGTTGTAAAACGTCTAAGCTTTACAAGCGAAATATAATTCACATCTCACGTTTCTTATTGTTTTTAGCATACGTAAGAATTTCCACTGATCTGCAAATGACTTTATTTCTAACGCTATGGCTTTTATTACATAGGAAAATAACTCTTCTATATAACAGACAAAAATAATCGCTTGTCATGCCATCTATTGAGTAAAAGTAAAATGAACGAAACCATCTGCCACCAGAGGGCCAGTTTCGTCCCTGGTCACAGGCGCATACCGACGCGTATCTGTTTTTGTTTTGAGGAAGTTGAACGGTGGTGGATGGGGTGAATTTCTTATCAAATTCACCCACCCTTTCGTTATTACCCCGGAATTCGTGTATTCAATTCGACCCATGAATTCATTATTACCCCGAAATGTGTCTAATTAGTGGTGTCTCTCGTTTTCAGTCCGTGGTGGCTTGGTAACCCAGAAACAGTGAACGTTTCCTCTGTGAGGGTTGGTGCTGAGTGAGTGATGGCGGGATAACGAATGCACATAAACAAGCCTGCCCCCCTTTTATATATATCAGTGGACATCATTGTGAATGCCTCAGAGAGAGAGATTCTTCGTACGTTAAATGATTAAGGTAAGCAAGTGCTAAAAAATCTTAATGTTAGGCAGCCATCGAAAAAATCTTTGGTAGATGTTTATGTTTTAGGTATCTTATGTAGTACAAATCAGATTGTAGTGCTGGAAATTATGCACCGCAGGTACTTTATTTTTTTTTTCCATCACATTAGACTAATGAAAGTACCCAATGAGCCATTTCCCAGAGGTAGTTACGATGCGGGGCAACGTTAGATGTTCACTCAAGTTGTATTTTGATCAGGGTGTTACATCATGGCGTGAACCTTCTGAAAGCCATTTAATACGGTGTTCTTTCATATTTTTTATCGATTATGTTTTATAGGCTTCGTTTGATGAATCAGGTGCGTTTAGGTCAGGGAAGTGAATGGAAAGACATAATGTGGTAGGTTAGGTTAGGTTGACTGATTATCCTAGTACTGATAATGATGGCCTTCCCGTTATCCCACCCTTCTCAAATTATACGTACATAGTGTTTGCCCGTATTATCTTTTTTTTTTTTTTTTACCCCTTTCTAATGATACAGAACATTCCCAGCCCCTATTGTTCATAACGTGCCCTTTAGGTGACAGCCCCCATACCTAGATATGCACTTTTTTTTTTTTTAAATAACCATAACATTTCCTTTTTTTTTTTGTATGTTGCATTTTCCCGTATCATCCATAACGTTGCCCGACAAATTAGCTTTTGTTGCTGCATTATTGTATAGTGACCAGTGTTGTCTTGCTTCTCTGGGTCTGTGTGGTAATGGCTCCAAGAATATTTGCATTAGATTTTGCACAAATAAACTCAGTTCATGTGATTTTACTCAAAAAAAGAATTTCTTGTTAAATGGGGAAGTTGTTTCAATAGTAAATATTAAAAAAAAGTGATTGTTGCACACTCAATCATGAAACTGGATTGAAAAAGATCAAGCAACATTTGAACTACATCTGGGACGCTTAAACTTTAGACAAATGTACCAGTGGTTAAACCTGACACATGTAGTGATGGTAAAAAAAAAAAATTTAAACTTAGGACAAATGTACCTATTGTTAAACCTGGGACAGATGTATTGATAGTAATGAAAGGGACTGATGTACTGATAGTAATTGCAAAAGCCTATCTTATGTAGTGAAAAACCTAGCCTGTGATAGTAATGAAAAAAAAAAACCTAGCATATCCTCCCCCCCATTGCTTTTCACATCATGGACTTTCCAGAAAAATAGTCTGCTGCTAGACACTCCACCATAGTTGCCTCTTTTAAGTTATCCCCTCTAGTCGGTCTTATAACCTCCCAGTTTGCCATGTCATACCATCATAAAATTTTGCCCAAAGTTGTGCATGATTAAGTTCCTCACACGATCCTAAAATAATGCTAAATATTTTGACTTCTTCCTACAGGAAAAGAAGATATTGGTTGGAAGTACTTCCCGAGACTTATTGTACTACAACATAGAGATGAAGTTGCAGTGAATGGATACCACGTGAACATTTCAAAAGCAAATACACAGTTGGACTTCATCTACCTGCTATCACTGTAAAGATATCATGGGTAAAAAATGCCTCATAAACACTGAGCATTTATTTATATGTGTTATGAAGTTATTTTGCAAATGTCAATGTATGTGGAGACTACAGTATATTTGATTTAGGAATCTAATCAATTATTGCATTGTGCATTCTGCAGGAGCAAATTATGGTTGTTCTCCTTGGGGCATATGAGGTGATTGTGCATAACAAATTGGTCATGATCATATCATTGCCTGGCAGTTAGAAAGGTGTCAGCATTTAGGGCACCATTAACAATAATTAGAATTCAGTACTCAGAGAGTAGCCCACCCTCATACAGCACTGCACAAATCATATGTACCAACAACTCAAAAAACGAATTGCCCAACAAGAGCCTTATTTTTTATCGTGTGTTTGTGTGTGTGTGTGTCATCTCCCCACCCAGTATTTTTGCCCTTCAAGCTGCGTTAGCATTGTGCAGTAATGTTTAAGGTGCATTTAGATGCAACTTTAAACCCAATTTTTTTTTTTAATAGTCAAGGCTGTCCAGGATGGCCTGGGTTGGGCTTCTCCAGTCATAGTTGGTCTAGGCTGTGCTGTGCTAGTTAAGGATGGTCTAGGTTGGGCTGTGCCAGTTAAATGTGGTCTTGCCTGGGATTTGCCAGTCATTGGTAGCCTAGGCAGGGCAAAGTCATCCAGGTCAGGTGAGTCGAAGTTAGGCTGGGCCAGTCAAGGTGGGTCTGAGTTCACTTTCACCACCATTTTCCTACCCTTGTCATTTTCTCTTTTTCTAAAGCCTTTACAAATTTTCACTCTTACCTCCACAAAGAAGTTATTTGACATCCCATTAGATAGGTTAGGCTGTGCCAGTTAAATGTGGTCTTTCCTGGGTTTTGCCAGTCATTGGTGGCCTAGGCAGGGCAAAGCCATCCAGGTCAGGTGAGTCGAAGTTAGGCTGGGCCAGTCAAGGTGGGTCTGAGTTCACTTTCACCACCATTTTCCTGCCCTTGTCATTTTCTCTTTTTCTAAAGCCTTTACAAATTTTCACTCTTACCTCCACAAAGAAGTTACTCGACATCCCATTAGATACCCTTCTCAGAAGATTTACCATCCGTTCCACTAGACCAAATGTATTGATGTATATCCCTCTTATTAAATTGGGTATTCCATCATTTAATATATTGTTAATTTGTTAAACTAGATGTCATCAGGAGTAAGGTAGGGAGGTACCTGACCCTGCACATCCCTCTGTACACATGTTCAGCCATTCTGTTGACATTATTAGATTTTACTCAACTGTACCCAGTTTTCATGGATATAATTCTTGGGTGATTGAGAATGATGGTATCATCATAGGAGTTTAATTATTTCAATGAGTTGTTGACTAAAGTAGTCGGTATAGTTTTCATGCATCATTTCTTGTGCTAACTGTAGTATTTTTATAGATTTTCATGTTATTCACCACCAGTGCTGTGCCCATTTAAGAAATAAGTAATTTGATCCAAACAGCTAGGACCTATAAATCCTTTATACTTTACTTGGTCATCCCAAACAAGATGGCCACACCCCTTTCTCACATTTGCTTATAGTGAATACATAGAGTATTTATTATCCTCAGATGTATCAGTCAGCACCTCATTAGGGCAGCATAGTGGTAATTATTTTAATTTTATGTATTTTCTTGTACTTGGCATTGTATCTAGTGATGTGAGACCACAATTAGTAGCATTCACTGATCTTGAACCATACTACCAAGTATAAAGCGGTCTAGGATTACGCACACCAGATAGGTAGTATGTTTGAGGAAAGAAACTTGGATGTTTGGCTCTAAGTGAAATGAAGCTCTAGGGTAAAGGGGAAGGGTGGTTTAGGAAAGTCTTTGGAGTAAAGTCAGGGATTTGTGAGAGGACAAGAGGTAAGGAAGGAGTAGCACTACTGAAGCAGGAGCTGTGGGAGTATGTTATAGAGTGTAAAAGAGTAAATTCTAGATTGATATGGGTAAGAATGAAAGTGGATGGAGGGAAATGGATGATTATTGGTGCCTATGCACCTGGTCATGAGAAGAAAGATCATGAGAGGCAAAGTGTTTTAGGAGCAGCTGAGTGGGTGTGTTAGCAGCTTTTGATGCGTGAGACAGGGTTATAGTGATGGGTGATTTTAATGTGAAGGTGAGTAATGTGGCAGTTGAGGGTATAATTTTTGTACGTGGGGTGTTCAATGTTTTAAATGGAATTGGTGATCTTGTGGATTTTTGTGCTGAAAAATAGACTGGTGATTGGGAATACTTGGTCTAAAAAGGGAGATATACATAAATATGCGTATGTGAGTAGGAGAGATGTTCAAAGCGCATTATTGGATTACGTGTTAATTGAAAGGCATGTAAAAGAGAGAGTTTTGGATGTTGATGTGCTGAGAGGTCCAGGTGGAGGGATGTTTGATCACTATCTTTTGGAGGCAAGGGTGAATATTTGTAAAGGTTTTCAGAAAAGAAGAGAGAATGTTGGAGAGAAGAGAGTGATGAGAGTAAGTGAGCTTGGAAAGGAGACGTGTGTGAGGAAGTAACAGGAGAGATTGAGTGTTGAATGGCAAATGACGTGAGGGGAGTGGGTGAGGAATGGGACGTACTTGGGGAAGCAGTGATGGCTTGCACAAAAGATGCATGTGGCATAAGAAGGTGGGAGGTGGGCAGATTAGAAAAGGTAGTGAGAGGTGGCATGAAGAAGTAAGGTTGTTAGTGAAAGAGAAAAGAGAGGCATTTGGACGATACTTGCAGAGAAATAATGCAAATGACCGGGAGATATATGAAGGAAAGTGGCGGGAGGTCAAGAGAAAGGTGCAAGAGTTGAAAAAGAGGGCAAATGAGAGTTGGGGTGAGAGAATATCATTAGATTTTAGGGAGAATAAAAAGATGTTTTGGAAGGAGGTAAATAACATGCACAAGATGAGAACAAATGGGAACATTGGTGAAGGGGCAAGTGAGGAGGGAACCACAGGTAGTGATGAAGTGAGGAGATGGAGTTAGTATTTTGAAGGTTTGTTGAATGTGTTTGATTTTAGAATGGCAGGTATAGAGTGTTTTGGTCAGGGTGGTATGTGAAGTGAGATGGTCAAAGAGAATGGTTTGGCAAACAGAGAAGAGGTAGTGAAAGTGAAAGCTTTGCGGAAGATGAAATCTGGCCAGGTGGCGGGTTTAGATGGTATTGCAGTGGAATTTATTAAAAAAGGGGGTGACTGTGTTGTTGATTGGTTGGTAAGGATTTTCATTGTATGTATGTGCCATGGTAAATTGCCTGAGGATTGGTGGAATGCATGCATAGTGCCATTATACAAAGGCAAAGGGGATAAAGGTGAGTGTTCAAACTATAGAGGCATAAGTTTGTTGAGTATTCCTGGGAGATTATATGGGAGGGTATTGATTGAGAAGACGAAGTTATGTACAGAGCATCAGATTGGGGAAGAGCAGTGGGGTTTTAGAAGTGGTAGAAGATGTGTGGATCAGATGTCTGCTTTGAAGAGTGTATGTGAGAGATACTTAGAAAAACAGATGGATTTGTATGTATCATTTATGGATCTGGAGAAGGCAAATGATGGGTTGATAGAGATGCTTTGTGGAAGGTTTTAAGAGTATTTGGTGTGTGAGGTAAGTTGCTCTAAGCAATTTACGAATAGGAAGAGAGGAGAGTGATTGGTTCCCAGTAAATGTCAGTTTGTGGCAGGGGTGTGTGATGTCCCCATGGATGTTTAATTTGTTTGTGGATGAGTTGGTTAGGGAGGTAAATGCAAGAGTTTTGGAGAGAGGGCTGAGTATGCTGTCTGTTGTGGATAAGAGGGCCTGGGAAGTGAGTCAGTTATTGTTTGCTGATGATGCAGCACTAGTGATTCGTGAGAAGCTGCAGAGGTTGGTGAATGAGTTTGGAAAAGTGTGTGAAGGAGTAAGCTTAGAGTAAATGTGAATAAGAGCAAGGTTCAGTAGGGTTGAGGGACAAATTAATTGGGATGCAAGTTTGAATGGAGAAAAGTTAGAGGAAGTGAAGTGTTTTAGATATCTGGGAGTGGACTTGGCAGCCAATGTAACCATGGAAGCAGAAGCAAGTCTAAGGAAGGGGGAGGGGGGGTGAAGGTTTTGAGAGCAGTAAAGAATGTTTGGAAGGAGAGATTGTTGTTATCTCGGAGAGCAAAAATGGGTATGTTTGAAGGAATAGGAGCACCAACAATATTATATGGTTGTGAGGCAGGAGGGTGAATGTGCTTGAAATGAAATGTTTGAGGACACTCTGTGGTGTGAGGTTTGATCGAATATGTAATGGAAGGGTAAGAGAGATGTGTGGGAATGAAAAGAGCGTGGTTGAGAGAGCAGAAGGTGTGTTGAAATAGTTTAGAAACATGGAGAGATTGAGTGAAGAAAGATTGACAAAGAAGATATATGTGTCACAGGCATAGGGAACAAGGAGAAGCAGGAGACCAAATTGTAGGTGCAAGGATGGAGTAAAAATGATTTTGAGCAACCAGGGCCTGAACATACAGGAGGGTGAGAGATGTGCATGTAATAGAGTGAATTGGAATGGTGTGGTATACCAGGGTCGACGTGATGTTAATGGACTGAACCAGGGCATGTGAAGTTTGGGGTAAACAATGAAAAGGTTTGTGGGGCCTGGATGTGGATAGGAAGTTGTGGTTTCGGTGCACTACACATGACAACTAGAGTGAGTGTGAAAGAATGTGGCCTTTCTTGTCTGTTTTCCTGGCACTACCTCACTGAAGCAGGGGGTAGCGATGCTGTTTCCTGTGGGGTGGGGTAGTGACAGGAATGGATGAAGGCAAGTAAGTATGAATATGTACATGTGTATGTATGTGTGCATATGCGTATGTATATGTTGATACGTATATGTATGTATACGTGCGTATGTGGGCATTTATGTATATATACGTGTGTGTCAGTGGATGGACTGTTCCTTGTCTGTTTCCTGGCACTGCCTCGCTGATGTGGGAAACAGCGATTGTGTATAATAAAAAAAAATATAGAAAAGGTGGGTTGAAGAAGGAGGGTTATTAGTGAAAGAAAAGAGAGGCGTTTGGACTATACTTGCTGGGAAGTAGTGCAAATGACTGGGAGATATATAAAAGAATGTGGCAGGAGGTCAAGAGAAACATGGAAGAGGTGGAAAAGAGGGCAAATGAGAGTTGGGGTGAGAGAGTATCATTAAATTCTAGGGAAAATAAAATGGATGTTTTGGAAGGAGGTAAATAACGTGCCTAACACGAGAACAAATGGGGACATTGGTGAAGGGGCAAGTGGGGAAGGAATAACAGGTAGTGATGAAGTGAGGAGATGGAGTGAGTATTTTGAAGGTTTGTTAAATATTTTTCATGATAGTGTGGCAGATATAGGGTGTTTGGTCAGGGTTGTGTGCGAAGTGAGAGGGTCAGATAGAATGGTTTGGTAAACAGAGAAGAGGTAGTAAAAGCACTGCAGATGAAATCCAGTAAGGCTTGGATGGTATTGCAGTGGAATTTATTAAAAAAAAGGGGGTGACTTGTGTTGTTGACTGTTTGGTAATGACATTTAGTGTATGTATGGATCATTGTAAAGTGCCTGAGGATTGGCAGAATGCATGCAGAGTGCCATTGTACAAAGGCAAAGGGGTTAAAGGTGAGTGTTCAAACTACAGAGGCATAAGTTTGTTGAGTATTCCAAGGAAGTTTATGGGAGGGTATTGATTGACAGGATGAAGGTATGTACAGAGCATCAGATTGGGGAAGAACATTTTGGTTTCAGAAGTGGTAGAGGATGTGGATCAGGTCATTACTTTGAAGAATGCAAGTGAAAAATACTTATTAAAACAGATGGATTTGTATGTAGCATTTATGGATCTGGAGAAAGCATATGATAGGGTTGATAGAGATGATTTGTGGAAGGTTTTAAGAGTATATGGTGCAGGAGGTAAGTTGCTGTAAGCAGTGAAAAGTTTTTACCAAGTATGTAAGGCATGTATGAGTAGGAAGAGTGGTTGGTTCCCAGTGAATGTCGGTTTGTGGCAGGGGTGTGTGATGTCCCCATGGTTGTTTAATTTGTGTATGGATGGGGTGGTTAGGCAGGTAAATGGAAGAGTTTTGGAGAGAGGGGGCAAGTATGCAGTCTGTTGTGGATGAGGACTGTGAAGTGAGTCAGTTGTTTGCCGATGATACAGCTCTAGTGGCTGATGCGGGTGAGAAACTGCAGAGGTTTGTTAGTGAGTTTGGAAAAGTGTGTGAAAGGAGAAAGTTGAGAGTAAATGTGAATTAGAGAAAGGTTATTAGCTTTAGTAGTATTAAGGGACAAGTAAATTGGGATAGAAGTTTGAATGGAGAAAAATTGGAGGAAGTGAAGTGAGTCACAGGTTGGGGGAGGAGGCAAAGGTTCTGGGAGTGATGAAGAATATGTGGGAGAGAACATTATCTTGGAGAGCAAACCTGGGTATGTTTGAAGGAATCATAGCTCCAGCAATGTTGTATGGTTGCAAAGCATGGGCTGTAGATAGGATTGTGAGGAGGAGGATGGGTGTGTTGGAAATGAAATGTTTGAGACACTGTGTGAGGTGGTTTGATCGAGTAAGTAATGAAAAGGTAAGAGAGATGTGTGGAAATAAAAAGTGTGATTGAGAGCAGAAGGGATATGTTGAAATGGTTTGGACATATGGAGAGAATGAGTGAGGAAAGATTGTCAAAGAGGATATATGTGTAAGATGTGAAGGGAACAAGGAGAAGCGGGAGACTAAATTGGAGGTGGAAGAATGGAGTGAAAAAGATTTTGAGCGATTAGGGCCTAAGCATGCAGGAGGGTGGGAGGCACGCAAGGAATAGAGTGAATTGGAACAATTTGGTATACTGGAGTCGATGTGCTGTCAATGGACGTTGAACCAGGGCATGTGAAGCATCTGGGGTAACCCATTGAAAGGTCTGTGGGGTGTGGATTTGGATAAGGAGCTGTGGTTTCAGTGCATTACACATGACAGCTGCAGACCGAGTGTGAACGGATGTGGTCTTTTTTTGTCCGTTTTCCTGGCACTACCTCCCTGAAGCAGTCGGTAACAATGCTATTTCCTTTGTGGCGGGAGAGCGACAGGAATGGATGAAGGCAAGCAAGTATGGATATGTACATATGTATATGTCTGTGTATGTGTATGTACATGTATGTATGTGTTGATTTGTACATATATGTATATGTGTGTGTATGGTTGTATATGTATGTGCATATGAGTGGATGGGTCCTTCTTCGGCTGTTTCCTAGCACGCCCTGTGGGGGCGAGTTAGCGACAGGAATGGATGAAGGCAAGCAAGTGTAAATATGTACATGTGTAAGTATGTGATATATATGTGTGTGTGTATTTATGTATATGTTGATATGCATATGTATGTACATGTGAATACGTGGGCATTTATGTATATATGTGTGTATGTCAGTGGATGGGCCATTCTTTGTCTGTTTCATGGCGCTACCTTGCTTACGCAGGAAACAGCAATTATAATAAGATTGGCGGAATGCATGCATAGTGCCATTGTACAAAGGCAAAGGGGATAAAGGTGAGTGCTCAAATTACAGAGGTATAAGTTTGTTAGTATTCCTGGGAAATTATATGGGAAGGTATTGATCGAGAGGGCGAAGGCACATATACAGAGCATCAAGTTGGCGAAGAGCAGTGTGGTTTCAGAAGTGGTAGAGGATGTGTGGATCAGGTGTTTGCTTTGAAGAATGTAAGAAATATTTAGAAAAGCAAATGGATTTGTATATAGCATTTATGGATCTGGAGAAGGCATATGGTAGAGTTGATAGAGATGCTCTGTGGAAGGTATTAAGAATATGTGGAGTGAGAGGCAAGTTGTTAGAAGCAGTGAAAAGTTTTTAACAAGGATGTAAGACATGTGTAGGAGCAGGAAGAGAGGAAAGTGATTGGTTCTCAGTGAATGTCAGTTTGTGGCAGGGGTGTGTGATGTCTCCATGGTTGTTTAATTTGTTTATGGATGGGGCTTTTAGGGAGGTTGATGCAAGAGTTTTGGAGAGAGGGGCAAGTATGCAGTCTGTTGTGGAAGAAAGAACTTGGGAAGTGAGTCAGTTGTTTGCTGATGGTACAGCGCTGGTGGCTGATCATTTGAGAAACTGCAGAAGCTGGTGACTGAATTGGTAAAGTGTGTGAAAGAAGAAAGCTGAGAATTAATGTGAATAAGAGCAAGGTTATCATGTACAGTAGGGTTGAGGGACAAGTCAGTTGGGAGGTAAGTTTGAATGGAGAAAAACTGGAGGAAGTGAAGTGTTTTAGATATCTGGGAGTGGATTTGGCAGCGGATGGAACCATGGAAGCGGAAATGAGTCACAGGATGATGGAGGGGGCGAAAGTTCTGGGAGCGTTGAAAATGTGTTGAAGGCGAGAACATTATTTCAGAAAGCAAAAATGGGTATGCTTGAAGAAATAGTGGTTCCAACAATGTTATATGGTTGCGAGGCGTGGGCTATAGATAGAGTTGTGCGGAGGAGGGTAGGTGTGTTGGAAATGAGATGTTTGAGGACGTGGTGTAAGGTGGTTTGATCGAGTGAGTAATGAAAGGGTAAGAGAGATGTGTGGTTGAGAGAGCAGAAGAGGGTGTTTTGAAATGGTTTGTTCACATGGAGAGAATGAGTGAGGAAAGAATGACAAAGAGGATATATGTGTCAGAGGTGGAGGGAACGAGAAGTGGGAGACCAAATTGGAGGTGGGAGGATGGAGTGAAAATTATTTTGAGTGATTGGGGCCTGAACATGCAGGAGGGTGAAAGACGTGCAAGGAATAGAGTGAATTGGAACGATGTGGTATACTGGGGTCGACGTGCTGTCAATGGATTGAACCAGGGTGTGTTAAGCGTCTGGGGTAAAGCATGGCAAGTTTTGTGGGGCCTGGATGTGGAAAGGGAGCTGTGGTTTCAGTGCATTATACATGACAGCAAGAGACTGAGTGTGAACGAATGTGGCCTTTGTTGTCTTTTCCTGGCGCTACCTCGCGCATATGCGGGGGTTGTCATTTCCTGTGTGGTGGGGTGGCGATGGGAATGAATAAGGGCAGACAGTATGAATTATGTACATGTGTATATATGTATATGTCTGTGTGTATATATATGTATACATTGAGATGTATATGTGCGTGTGTGGACGTGTATGTATATACATGTGTATATGGGTGGGTTGGGACATTCTTTCGTCTATTTCTTTGCACTGCCTCGCTAACTCAGGAGACAGCGACAAAGTAAAATAAATAAATAATAAATAAATATAAATATATATTAGTGATCTAGAACTGCCCTTGTTGGCAGAATCACTTCTGCCTTTACTCATTGAAGAGAGACTAAGTGCGTGACTGTTGAGTTCACCATGTAGCACATTTCAGCTGGGACCAAAATCTGTTGGGCAAAACAGTTTTGGATAGTACTTACCAGAATCTTCAGTTTTTCAATAAAAGTGTCAGATGCTGGGCTCTCATTAACCAACACAAATCGTGTTTCTCATACTATCAGGACATGTAATTTCTGAACTAATGTTGCCACATGTATATGTGAATGTAGTGCATATGAACACGCACTTCATATAACATACAAACCTCCAACAGCCAGGATCGAGCCTGGGACCCCTGCGTGGCAGGTGGGAGCATTACCTCTAGGCTATGATCATGATGTATGTATGTATATATATATATATATATAGAAAATATGTATGTATGTATATACATTATATATATATTTTTTTCTTTTTATACATATTTGCCATTTCCCACATTAGTTAGGTAACACCAAGAATGGAGGACCGAGCCTTGGAGGGAATATCCTCACTTGGCCCCTTCCCTTCTCTGTGACTCAGTCACAGAGAAGGGAAGGGGCCGAGTGAGGATATTCCCTCCAAGGCTCGGTCCTCCATTCTTGGTGTTACCTAATATATATATATATATATATATATATATATATATATATATATATATATATATATATATATATATATATATATTATCCCTGGGGATAGGGGAGAAAGAATACTTCCCACGTATTCCCTTCGCGTCGTAGAAGGCGACTAAAATGGAAGGGGGGGGGGCTAGAAATCCTCCCCCCCTTTTTTTTTTAATTTTCCAGAAGGAACAGAGAAGGGGGCCAGGTGAGGATATTTCCTCAAAAGGCCCAGTCCTCTGTTCTTAACGCTACCTCGCTAATGTGGGAAATGGCAAATAGTAGTATACGAAAAATATATATATATATATTAGTGTCAGTATTGACAGGTAGGAGAGAGAAAATGAGGTGGAGATTGCAACACATCAGCAGGTATAGCTACTTGTGCATGCATGCGCCTGTCGAGAGAATGAACCAGGTATGGCATATATTGCTAGGTCAAAAGTTTTTTGAGGATTTATGTTAAAACTTTGTCATATTAATGTATTTTGAAATCTTTGACTAATTCATCCCACTGTAACTTTGGTATTCTTTAAAGTTTACAAATTTGTTTGAAATTTAGAAATTACTTGAACTTGATACTGCAGTAAACATGAATGCATACAAAATTATCCCTATTTGAAAGTCATTTGTATAGGCTAGTACTGATTTTGTCATTAGCAAGTGCTCCATCTTTATTGTAATGTTAGAACCATTATTTTGAATGTCACATAATTGGTTTTGTAAGGCAAATCAACCTAAAATATATATATATATTAGGGACCCCTGCGTGGCAGGTGGGAGCATTACCTCTAGGCTATGATCATGATGTATGTATGTGTGTATATATATATATATATATATATGTATGTATATATATATATATAGAAAATATGTATGTATGTATATACATTATATATATATTTTTTTCTTTTTATACATATTTGCCATTTCCCACATTAGTTAGGTAACACCAAGAATGGAGGACCGAGCCTTGGAGGGAATATCCTCACTCGGCCCCTTCCCTTCTCTGTGACTCAGTCACAGAGAAGGGAAGGGGCCGAGTGAGGATATTCCCTCCAAGGCTCGGTCCTCCATTCTTGGTGTTACCTAATATATATATATATATATATATATATATATATATATATATATATATATATATATATATATATATATATATATATATTATCCCTGGGGATAGGGGAGAAAGAATACTTCCCACGTATTCCCTTCGCGTCGTAGAAGGCGACTAAAATGGAAGGGGGGGGGGGGGCTAGAAATCCTCCCCCCCTTTTTTTTTTTAATTTTCCAGAAGGAACAGAGAAGGGGGCCAGGTGAGGATATTTCCTCAAAAGGCCCAGTCCTCTGTTCTTAACGCTACCTCGCTAACGTGGGAAATGGCAAATAGTAGTATACGAAAAATATATATATATATATATATATATATATATATTAGTGTCAGTATTGACAGGTAGGAGAGAGAAAATGAGGTGGAGATTGCAACACATCAGCGGGTATAGCTACTTGTGCATGCATGCGCCTGTCGAGAGAATGAACCAGGTATGGCATATATTGCTAGGTCAAAAGTTTTTTGAGGATTTATGTTAAAACTTTGTCATATTAATGTATTTTGAAATCTTTGACTAATTCATCCCACTGTAACTTTGGTATTCTTTATAAAGTTTACAAATTTGAAATTTAGAAATTACTTGAACTTGATACTGCAGTAAACATGAATGCATACAAAATTATCCATATTTGAAAGTCTTGTATAGGCTAGTACTGATTTTGTCATTAGCAAGTGCTCCATCTTTATTGTAATGTTAGAACCATTATTTTGAATGTCAGATAATTGGTTTTGTAAGGCAAATCAACAATAGGTTAACTGATGGGGCATTGTTATTTGTGTTTAAACCATTATGAATCATGCTTTGAATGTTGAGATATAAGGTACAGATGTTAATTACCCAGTTGGTTTTTGGGCACAAATAGTGTTGAAGGTTCAATTTAGATTTTTTTTGTACCTCCCTATTTATTTACTATACTGTACTTTCTTGGCAATGAGTTGTACTGTTCTTTCATGTTTTACCCCACATGCCCTGGTTCAGTCCATTAATAGCATGCTGACCCCTATGTACCATATTGTTTAAGTTCTTTTTAATTATCTTGTATAGATAATTTTCAAAAATCATCTAGTAATGTTTCTGTTGTAACCTTGATGTATTTTTCAGGACCTTAACACCACAAAAGAACTTCAACATATGATATCTAGGCCTTTTTTTAACTTTAGCTACTTCATGTTGGCAGCAGTTGTAATAGATGAGGTTAAGACAACAGGAAAATGACTTAGAGGGATGGTGGAGGTATGTAAACTATAGACAAGAAAATGACTGAGGGATGGTGGAGGTATGTAAACTATATATTAATCTTTATTAAACTAGAAATCTTAATAAATGTATTGCATTGATTCACATGGCATTAAAACCACACAGAAATATTACAGCTTCCATTAACAGCATAAAATAAATTCTGCAACTTTATCATACTTTTTCTCCCTTCCACTATTGATCAACTTCATTTCATGAACCAAACAATGTCATAAGTTAACTGAAAACCTCTTTTATGTATAAAGGCCAGTGCATATTTAACATTTTTTTTTTATCATGTTATGCTTCATCAGAAAATGAATTATAATTATTTTCACTGGTCAAAATGACTAAATTATAAAACACCTAAGGTCTCTCCACATGTGTGAATGCAGAGAGGGGTCATTTGGGGTGCTTTTGAAAATAAGTGTAGAGTTCTCATTTGTTCTGTACTTTAATGAAGGGATTATTTTCTCTTAGGTACATGGCCTCTGTTACCCTATAGTCTTGTAGGGGTCATGGTAATGTTTCAGTATTATGTTTTCAGTAAGATGCCAATGAATGACACCAATTTTACGTTGCTGTTGTATATGTAGTTTAGGGCCACTTTTTGCAAGATTAAGTGTTGAGTATCTACAGAGTTATGTAGTAGTCATACCAATATGGGTAACATTGTTTTAAAGTTTACAACCTTCAAGTGGGAAGGTGTACTTGTAAACTGCATTGGTAGACTGTGTAAGCCAATGACCCACCACAGCCTACCAATGTAGCTAACTAGTACTCCTGCCCATTTGAAGGTTGTGAGCTTGAAAACAACATGAACTACATCGAGATGACTACTACATCACTCATTAATGTTTAACATTTCATCTTCAGAATGGAAGCCCTAAATTACATGTGCAACACCATTACATATATTTGACTATCAGAATCTTACTATAATTAAAGATAATACTGAAACATTGCCATGACCCAGAAAAACTTCAAGTAACAGAGGCCATGTACAAAAGAGTATTATCCCTTCATGATTACAAGACAAGATAGGACTCTACAATTATTTATCATTGATGTTATGTGTAACATTTCAAGGTGTGATTTTATTCTCTATTGTGTCATGTATTTCAAAGTGAAAATTAAAATATTACATTTATTTCATAATTTATCTGATTAAGCAAAATGTGAAAAAAGCTAGTGAATGTTAAATATGTAATGGCCTTTAACAAACTGTATTTATGGAAACATTCTACCAGTTTACGCATTACAAATGACATTGGTTTCCCATCAAAACAATATTATATACATATTTAACCTGTATCAGAGCAGAAAAAATTTTGTGCAAGTATTACAGTTGGTATCTTGTTTAAAATCCATTTATGAACAAAATCCCTCAATAAAAGCTATATACTGCTTCAACAAGTTGCCCTTGCAGGTACATTTCTTCATTACTAAGACTTGAGCTTTCACTCCAGCAGGATTCAATAAACCAATCTGGCTGTTTACAACTTCTCTGTCATTTCCGGGACGGCTTTAAACAGGTCTGCCACAAGACCAAAGTCTGCAACCTGAAGAAAACAGAAAATGACATTAGCCTTTAGTACTTACTATGAAAGTAGTAAAATGTCAGCCAACTGTTAACATGCATTAAAGTACACTCCCTCACTAACATACGCTCAGACATACCAGTTGGATCTTGAAGAGGATGCAAGTCGCATATACATCAGCACAGCAAGTAGAATTTGTGTACCTAAATATCAAATGTTTTATCCTCCTCAATTTTTATCATGGTTATCTCATTTATTTTATTAACCACCTTTATTATATGAGTCAGTAGCTTCTTTTGAACTTTTATATAAGGTTCTTAGTTATTTCATTATTTTAACGAGATATATTCTTTTTCCAGTCATATGTACGGATGGTCATAAGTTGGAAATCATCTAGTACGTGTTTGGTAAGCCATGTGAAGTCCATACGGATGGAATAAAAAAGATTTTGAGCAATCACAGCCTGAACATACAGGAGGGTGAGTACAGAAGGGTGAGAGGCATGCAAGGAATAGTGAAGTCGAACAATGTGATATACCGGGGTCGATGTGCTGTCAGTGGACTGAACCAGAGCATGTGAAGCATCTGCGGTAAACCATGGAAAGGTCTTTGAGGCCTGATTATGGAAAGGGACCAGTGGTTTTAAGCATAAGACAGCTAGAGACTGTAAATGAATGTGGGCTTTTTTTTTTTTTTTGTTTTGTTTTCCCGGCACTACCATGCTGAAGCAGGGGGTAGCGATGCTATTTCCTGTGTGGCGGGGTAGTGCAGGAATGGCTGAAGGCAAGCAAGTATGAATATGTACATGTGTATATATGTAAAGATCTGTGTATGTACATGGATATGGGCATTTATGTATATACATGAGTGGATGAGCCATTCTTCATCTGCTTCCTGGCGCAACCTTGCTGATACGGGAAACAGCCACGCACGCATGTATATACATATACATGTGTACATGTATACATAAATTATATATATATATATCTTTCTTTCTTTCATACTATTCGCCATTTCCCACGTTAGCAAGGTAGCGTTAAGAACAGAGGACTGGGCCTCTGAGGGAATATCCTCACCTGGCCTCATTCTCTGTTCCGTCTTTTGGAAAATTAAAAAAAACGAGAGGGGAGGATTTCCAGCCTCCCGCTCCCTCCCCTTTTAGTCGCCTTCTACGACACGCAGGGAATATGTGGGAAGTATTCTTTCTCCCCTATCCCCAGGGATAATATATATATATATATATATATATATATATATATATATATATATATATATATATATTATTATACTTTATTGCTGTCTCCCGCATTAGCGAGGTAGCGCCAGGAAACAGACGAAAGAATGGCCCAACCCACCCACATACACATGTATATACATACACATCCATGCATGGACGTATACATACCTATACATCTCAATGTATACATATATATACACACTCAGACATATGCATATATTCACATGTACATAATTCATACTTTTTCTTTCTTTCATACTATTCGCCATTTCCCGCCTCAGTGAGGTAGCGTTAAGAACAGAGGACTGGGCCTCTGAGGAAACATCCTCATCTGGCCCCCTTCTCTGTTCCTTCCTTTGGAAAATAAAAATAAAAAAATAAATGAGAGGGGAAGATTTCCAGCCCCCCACTCCCTTCCCTTTTAGTCGCCTTCTACGACACGCAGGGAATACATGGGAAGTATTCTTTCTCCCCTATCCCCAGGGATGTAATTCATACTGTCTGCCCTTATTCATTCCCATCGCCACCCCGCCACACATAAAATGACAACCCCCTCCCCCTAAATGTGTGCAAGGTAGCGCTAGGAAAAGACAACAAAGGCCACATTCATTCACACTCAGTCTCTAACTGTCATGTACAATACACTGAAACCAAGGCCCCCTTTCTACATCCAGGCTCCAAATTGGAGGTGGAAAGATGAAGTGAAAAAGATTTTGAGCAATCAGGGCCTGAACATGCAGAAGGGTGAAAGGCATGCAAGGAATAGAGTGAACTGGAATGATGTGGTATACCAGGGTCGACATGCTGTCATTGGATTGGACCAGGGCATGTGAAGCGTCTGGGGTAAACCATGGAAAATTTTGTGGGGCCTGTATGTGGAAAGGGAGCTGTGGTTTCTGTTTCCATTGACAGCACGTCGACCCCGGATTACCACACCATTCCAATTCACTCTATTCCTTAAACACCTTTCACCCTCCTGCATGTTCAGGCCCCGATCACTCAAAATCTTCTTCACTCCATCTTTCCACCTCCAATTTGGTCTCCCACTTCTCTTTATCAATCTTTCCTCACTCATTCTTTCCATGTGACCAAACCATTCCAAAACACCCTATCCTGCTCTCTCAACCACACTCTTTTTACCACCACACATCTCTCTTACCCTTTCATTACTTACTCGATCAAATCACCTCACACCACATATTGTCCTCAAACATCTCATTTCCAGCACATCCACCCTCCTCCACCCATTTTTGCTTTCCCAGATAAGGTTCTCGACTTCCACACATTCTTCAACGCTCCCAGAACTTTTGCCCCCTCCCCCACCCTATGATCCACTTCCGCTTCCATGGTTCCATCCGCTGCCAGATCCACTCCCAGATATCTAAAACACTTCACTTCCAGTTTTTCTCCATTCAAACTTACCTCCCAATTGACTTGTCCATCAACCCTACTGTACCTAATTACCTTGCACTTATTCACATTTACTCTCAGATTTCATCTTTCACACACTTTACTAAACTCAGTCACCAGATTCTGCAGTTACTAACCCGAATCAGCCACCAGCGCTGTATTATCAGCGAACAACTGACTCACTTCCCAAGCTCTCTCATCCACAATAGACTGCACACTAGCCCCTCTCTCCAAAACTCTTGCATTCACCTCCCAAACAACCCCATCCATAAATTAAACAACCATGGAAACATCACACACCCCTGCCGCAAACCAACATTCACTGAGAACCAATCACTTTCCTTTCTTCCTACACATACACATGCCTTACATCCTCGATACAAACTTTTCACTGCTTCTAACAACTTGCCTCCCACACTTTATATTCTTAATACCTTCCACAGAGCATCTCTATCAAAATGCTACATACAAATCCATTTGCTTTTCTAAGTATTTCTTCTATACATTTTTCAAAGCAAACACCTGATCCACACATCCTCTACCACTTCTGAAACCACACTGCTCTTCCCCAATCTGATGCTCTGTACATGCCTTCACCCTCTCAATCAATACCCTCCCATATAATTTCCCAGGAATACTCAACAAACTTATACCTCTATTTTGAGCACTCAATTTTGCCAAGCCTCAGGCACCTCACCATGAGTCATACATACATTAAATAACCTTACCAACTAGTCAACAATACAGTCACCCCCTTTTAATAAATTACACTGCAATACCATCCAAACCCACATTTGTGAGGTAGCATTAAGAACAGAGGACCGAGCATTTGAGGAAATATCCTTACTTGGCCCCCTTCTCTGTTTCTTTTTTTGGAAAAGTAGAAAACGAGAGGGGAGGATTTCCAGCCTACCCGCTCCCTCCCCCTTTAGTCGCTTTCTACGAAATGCAGGGAATACATGGGAAGTATTCTTTCTCCCCTATATATAATGTCGTTAGTGTCGGATGTTGTGCTTGCTAGCAAACCTAGTAAGGTACTAACAACTGAGGGGAATTTGAAGAACTAGGCATAAATTAATACTTTGGAGACCTCTCTCTTGACATCTGTGCATGCCTCTGCTATCCCAGGGCTGCACTGCCAACATGGTTCATGCAAGATTGATATTCCATCCACACCAGCCGGGTTTTGTGAAACACTGGTTCTCTGTCATTCCTGCAATCCACTGGACTGACTGGTTTTTTAAAGATTTTGACTCCGGCCCAACTGAAAACCTTTGAGGGTTAATAATGCAGGATGGAGAGGTGGAGAAGACTTAGTATACTTGCTGTGAAGAATAAGAAAAACCGTAAGTCATAAAACAATGCAACCATAATACAACTAATCCTTAAGAGACACCAAGAGTATGCACAACTACCTGTCTCCCTCCTATCCCAAAGTTTTTATCAATACTATAATTACAAATATCACGTCATAAAATTGATAAACTAGTTCACTGAACTCTGCTACAACTATCAACTGACCAAATCCTTAAAAGTACACTGTGGCACTTACCTGAAAAATGGGGGCCTCAGGATCCTTGTTAATGGCTACAATAGTCTTTGAATCCTTCATTCCAGCCAAGTGTTGAATTGCTCCACTGATGCCTACAGCTATATACAATTCAGGGGCCACAATCTTACCAGTCTGCCCAACCTGAAAGAGAAATGCACTTCAATTAAAAGTTATTTCCAAAAAGCCACTTCCTAAGGCTAAGCCTGAAGGAGAAAGAATAAAATAAAAAAAAGAAACAAAGGTTGTGTGCTAAGGATTAAAGGCCCTATCCGAAGCAAATCTTTGCTGAGCCCCTAAACAAGGCAGTTGAGGTTCCAGTGCAATAAACATGACAGCTAGAGACTTGAGTGGGAACAAATGCCTTTTTGTCTGTTTTCCTGGCGCTACCTCACTGAAGCAAGGGGGGAAGGTAGCGATGCTGTTTCCTGTTGGGAGGAGAAGCAACAGGAATGGATGAAGGCAATCAAGTACATGTGTATATATGCATAAGCACGTATATGTATATATACGTGTATATGAGAGGATGGGCCATTCATCATCTGTTTCCTGTTGCTACCTTGCTGATGCTGGAAATAGCAATTATGTATAATAAAATAAATAAATATTATTATTATTGTTATTATTATTTATCCCTGGGGATAGGGGAGAAAGAATACTTCCCACGTATTCCCTGCGTGTTGTAGAAGGCGACTAAAAGGGAAGGGAGCGGGGGGCTGGAAATCCTCCCCTCTCATTTTTTTTTTTAATTTTCCAAAAGAAGGAACAGAGAAGGGGGCCCGGTGAGGATATTCCCTCAAAGGCCCAGTCCTCTGTTCTTAACGCTACCTTGCTAATGTGGGAAATGGCAAATAGTATGAAAGAAAAGAAAGAGATTATTATTATCATTATTATTATACTTTGTTGCTGTCTCCCGTGTTAGCGAGGTAGCACAAGGAAACAGACAAAAGAATGGCCCAACCCACCCACATACAAATGTATATACATACACGTCCACACACACACATATACATACCTATACATCTCAATGTATACATATATATACACACACAGACATATATAAGGGGATAAGAGTGAGTGCTCAAATTACAGAGGTATATAAGTTTGTTGAGTATTCCTGGTAAATTATGTGGGAGGGTATTGATTGAGAGGGTGAAGGCATGTACAGAACATCAGATTGGGGAAGAGCAATGTGGTTTCAGAAGTGGTATGTGAGAAATACTTAGAAAAGCAAATGGATTTGTATGTAGCATTTATGGATCTGGAGAAGGCATATGATAGAGTTGATAGAGATGCTCTGTGGAAGGTACTAAGAATATATGGTGTGAGATGCAAGTTGTTAGAAGCAGTGAAAAGTTTTTATCGAGGATGTAAGGCATGTGTACGTGTAGGAAGAGAGGAAAGTGATTGGTTCTCAGTGAATGTAGGTTTGCAGCAGGGGTGTGTGATGTCTCCATGGTTGTTTAATTTGTTTATGGATGGGGTTGTTAGGGAGGTGAATGCGAGAGTTTTGGAAAGGGGCAAGTATGCAGTCTGTTGGGGATGAGAGAGCTTGGGAAGTGAGTCAGTTGTTGTTGGCTGATGATACAGCACTGGTGGCTGATTCATGTAAGAAACTGCAGAAGCTGGTGACAGAGTTTGGTAAAAAGTGTGAAAGAAGAAAGTTAAGAGTAAATGTGAATAAGAGCAAGGTAATTAGGTGCAGTAGGGTTGAGGGTCAAGTCAATTGGGAGGTAAGTTTGAATGGAGAAAAACTGGAGGAAGTAAAGTGTTTTAGATATCTGGGAGTGGATCTGGCAGTGGATGGGACCATGGAAGCGGAAGTAAATCATAGGGTGGGGGAGTGGGCGAAAATCCTGGGAGCCTTGAAGAATGTGTGGAAGTCGAGAACATTATCTCCGAAAGCAAAAATGGGTATGTTTGAAGGAATGGTGGTTCCAACAATGTTTTATGGTTGCAAGGCGTAGGCTATGGATAGAGTTGTGCGCAGGAGGGTGGATTTGCTGGAAATAAGATGCATGAGGACAATATGTGGTGTGAGGTGGTTTGATCGAGTAAGTAATGTAAGGGTAAGAGAGATCTGTGGAAATAAAAAAAGCGTGGTTGAGAGAGCAGAAGAGGGTTTTTTGAAATAGTTTGGGCACATGGAGAGAATGAGTGAGGAAAGATTGACCAAGAGGATATATGTGTCAGAGATGGAGGGAACGAGGAGAAGTGGGAGACCAAATTGGAGGTGGAATGATGGAGTGAAAAAGATTTTGAGTGATCAGGGCCTGAACATGCAGGAGGGTGAAAAGGCGCGCAAGGAATAGAGTGAATTGGATCAATGTGGTATACTGGGGTCGACGTGCTGTCAATGGATTGAATCAGGGCATGTGAAGCGTCTGGGGTAAACCATGGAAAGTGTGCGGGGCCTGGATGTGGAAAGGGAGCTGTGGTTTCGGGCATTATTATATGACAGCTGGAGACTGAGTGTGAGCGAATGGGGCCTTTGTTGTCTTTTCCTGGCGCTGCCTCGCGCACATGAGGGGGGAGGGGGATGTTATTCAGTGTGTGACGGAGTGGCGATGGGGGTGAGTAGGGGCAGACAGTGTGAATTATGTGCATGTGTGTGTATATATGTGTGTACGTTGGGATGTGTGGGTGTGTATGTTTGCGTGTGTGTGTGTGTGCATGTGTGTGGGGGTTGGGCCATTTCTTTCGTCTGTTTCCTTGCGCTACCTCGCAGGCGCGGGAGACAGCAACAAAGCAAAATAAAAAATATAATATATATATATATATATATATATATATATATATATATATATATATATATATATATATATATATATATGAGAAACTGCAGAAGCTGGTGACTGAGTTTGGTAAAGTGTGTGAAAGAAGAAAGTTAAGAGTAAATGTGAATAAGAGCAAGGTAATTAGGTACAGTAGGGTTGAGGGTCAAGTCAATTGGGAGGTAAGTTTGAATGGAGAAAAACTGGAGGAAGTAAAGTGTTTTAGATATCTGGGAGTGGATCTGGCAGCGGATGGAACCATGGAAGCGGAAGTGGATCATAGGGTGGGGGAGGGGGACGAAAATCCTGGGAGCCTTGAAGAATGTGTGGAAGTCGAGAACATTATCTCGGAAAACAAAAATGGGTATGTTTGAAGGAATAGTGGTTCCAACAATGTTGTATGGTTGCGAGGCGTGGGCTATGGATAGAGTTGTGCGCAGGAGGATGGATGTGCTGGAAATGAGATGTTTGAGGACAATGTGTGGTGTGAGGTGGTTTGATCGAGTAAGTAACGTAAGGGTAAGAGAGATGTGTGGAAATAAAAAGAGCGTGGTTGAGAGAGCAGAAGAGGGTGTTTTGAAATGGTTTGGGCACATGGAGAGAATGAGTGAGGAAAGATTGACCAAGAGGATGTATGTGTCGGAGGTGGAGGGAACGAGGAGAAGTGGGAGACCAAATTGGAGGTGGAAAGATGGAGTGAAAAAGATTTTGTGTGATCAGGGCCTGAACATGCAGGAGGGTGAAAGGAGGGCAAGGAATAGAGTGAACTGGATCGATGTGGTATACGGGGGTTGACGTGCTGTCAGTGGATTGAATCAGGGCATGTGAAGTGTCTGGGGTAAACCATGGAAAGCTGTGTAGGTATGTATATTTGTGTGTGTGGACGTATGTATATACATGTGTATGGGGGTGGGTTGGGCCATTTCTTTCGTCTGTTTCCTTGCCCTACCTCGCAAACGCGGGAGACAGCGACAAAGCAAAAATATATATATATATATATATATATATATATATATATATATATATATATATGTAGGAGATAGGGGAGAAAGAATACTTCCCATGCATTCCTCACGTGTCGTAGAAGGCGACTAAAGGGGATGGGAGCGGGGGGCCAGAAACCCTCCCCTCCTTGTATTTTAACTTTCTAAAAGAGGAAACAGAAGAAGGAGTCACACGAGGAGTGCTCATCCTCCTCGAAGGCTCAGATTGGGGTGTCTAAATGTGTGTGGATGTAACCAAGCTGAGAAAAAAGGAGAGATAGGTAGTATGTTTGAGGAAAGGAACCTGGATGTTTGGGCTCTGAGTGAAACGAAGCTAAAGGGTAAAGGGGAAGAGTGGTTTGGGAATGTCTTAGGAGTAAAGTCGGGTTAGTGAGAGGACGAGAGCAAGGGAAGGAGTAGCACTACTCCTGAATCAGGAGTTGTGGGAGTATGTGATAGAGTGTAAGAAAGTAAATTCTAGATTGATATGGGTAAAACTGAAAGTTGATGGAGAGAGATGGGTGATTATTGGTGCATATGCACCTAGGCATGAGAAGAAAGATCATGAGGCAAGTGTTTCGGAGCAGCTGAATGAGTGTGTTAGTGTTTTTGATGCACAAGACCGGGTTATAGTGATGGGTGATTTGAATGCAAAGGTGAGTAATGTGGCAGTTGAGGGTATAATTGGTATACATGCAGTGTTCAGTGTTGTAAATTGAAATGGTGAAGAGCTTGTAGATTTATGTGCTGAAAAAGGACTGGTGATTGGGAATACCTGGTCTAAAAAGCGAGATATACATAAGTATACGTATGTAAGTAGGAGAGATGGCCAGAGAGCATTATTGGATTACGTGTTAATTGATAGACGCACGAGAGACTTTTGGATGTTAATGTGCTGAGAGGTGCAACTGGAGGGATGTCTGATCATTATCTTGTGGAGGCGAAGGTGAAGATTTGTGGGGGTTTTCAGAAAAGAAGAATGTTGGGGTGAAGAGAGTGGTGAGAGTAAGTGAGCTTGGGAAGGAGACTTGTGTGAGGAAGTACCAGGAGAGAATGAGTACAGAATGGAAAAAGGTGAGAACAAAGGAGGTAAGGGGAGTGGGGGAGGAATGGGATGTATTTAGGGAAGCAGTGATGGCTTGCGCAAAAGATGCTTGTGGCATGAGAAGCGTGGGAGGTGGGTTGATTAGAAAAGGTAGTGAGTGGTGGGATGAAGAAGTAAGATTATTAGTGAAAGAGAAGAGAGAGGCATTTGAACGATTTTTGCAGGGAAAAAATGCAAATGAGTGGGAGATGTATGAAAGAAAGAGGCAGGAGGTCAAGAGAAAGGTGCAAGAGGTATAAAAGAGGGCAAATGAGAGTTGGGGTGAGAGAGTATCATTAAATTTCAGGGAGAATAAAAAGATGTTTTGGAAGGATGTAAATAAAGTGCGCAAGACAAGGGAGCAAATGGGAACTTCAGTGAAGGGGGCTAATGGGGAGGTGATAACAAGTAGTAGTGATGTGAGAAGGAGATGGAGTGAGTATTTTAAAGGTTTGTTGAATGTGTTTGATGATAGAGTGGCAGATATAGGGTGTTTTGGTCGAGGTGGTGTGCAAAGGGACAGGGTTAGGGAAAATGATTTGGTAAATAGAGAAGAGGTAGTAAAAGCTTTATGGAAGATGAAAGCCAGCAGTGGAATTTATTAAAAAAGGGGGTGACTGTATTGTTGACTGGTTGGTAAGGTTATTTAATGTATGTATGATTCATGGTGAGGTGCCTGAGGATTGGCGGAATGCTTGCATAGTGCCATTGTACGAAGGTAAAGGGGATAAGAGTGAGTGCTCAAATTACAGAGGTATAAGTCTGTTGAGTATTCTTGGTAAATTATATGGGAGGGTATTGATTGGGAGGGTGAAGGTGTGTACAGAGCATCAGATTGGGGAAGAGCAGTGTGGTTTCAGAAGTGGTAGAGGATGTGTGGATCAGGTGTTTGCTTTGAAGAATGTATGTGAGAAATACTTAGAAAAACAAATGGATTTGTATGTAGCATTTATGGATCTGGAGAAGGCATATGATAGAGTTGATAGAGATGCTCTGTGGAAGGTTTTAAGAATATATGGTGTGGGAGGCAAGTTGTTAGAAGCAGTGAAAAGTTTTTATCGAGGATGTAAGGCATGTGTGCGTGTAGGAAGAGAGGAAAGTGATTGGTTCTCAGTGAATGTAGGTTTGCGGCAGGGGTGTGTGATGTCTCCATGGTTGTTTAATTTGTTTATGGATGGGGTTGTTAGGGAGGTGAATGCAAGAGTTTTGGAAAGAGGGGCAAGTATGAAGTCTGTTGGGGATGAGAGAGCTTGGGAAGTGAGTCAGTTGTTGTTTTGCGGCAGGGGTGTGTGATGTCTCCATGGTTGTTTAATTTGTTTATGGATGGGGTTGTTAGGGAGGTGAATGCAAGAGTTTTGGAAAGAGGGGCAAGTATGAAGTCTGTTGGGGATGAGAGAGCTTGGGAAGTGAGTCAGTTGTTGTTGGCTGATGATACAGCGCTGGTGGCTGATTCATGTAAGAAACTGCAGAAGCTGGTGACTGAGTTTGGTAAAGTGTGTGAAAGAAGAAAGTTAAGAGTAAATGTGAATAAGAGCAAGGTTATTAGGTACAGTAGGGTTGAGGGTCAAGTCAATTGGGAGGTAAGTTTGAATGGAGAAAAACTGGAGGAAGTAAAGTGTTTTAGATATCTGGGAGTGGATCTGGCAGCGGATGGAACCATGGAAGCGGAAGTGAATCATAGGGTGGGGAGGGGGCGAAAATTCTGGGAGCCTTGAAGAATGTTTGGAAGTCGAGAACATTATCTCGGAAAGCAAAAATGGGTATGTTTGAAGGAATAGTGGTTCCAACAATGTTGTATGGTTGCGAGGCGTGGGCTATGGATAGAGTTGTGCGCAGGAGGGTGGATGTGCTGGAAATGAGATGTTTGAGGACAATATGTGGTGTGAGGTGGTTTGATCGAGTAAGTAATGTAAGGGTGAGAGAGATGTGTGGAAATAAAAAGAGCGTGGTTGAGAGAACAGAAGAGGGTGTTTTGAAATGGTTTGGTCACATGGAGAGAATGAGTGAGGAAAGATTGACCAAGAGGATATGTGTCAGAGGTGGAGGGAACGAGGAGAAGTGGGAGACCAAATTGTTGGTGGAAGGATGGAGTGAAAAAGATTTTGGGTGATCGGGGCCTGAACAGAACATGCAGGAGGGTGAAAGGCGTGCAAGGAATAGAGTGAATTGGAACGATGTGGTATACCGGGGTTGACGTGCTGTCAATGGATTGAACCAGGGAATGTGAAGCGTCTGGGGTAAACCATGGAAAGTGTGTTGGGCCTGGATGTGGAAAGGGAGCTGTGGTTTCGGTGCATTATTACATGACAGCTAGAGACTGAGTGTGAACGAATGGGGCCTTTGGTGTCTTTCGTAGCACTACCTCGCACACATGAGGGGGGAGGGGGATGTTATTCCATGTGTGGTGAGGTGGCGATGGGAACAAATAAAGGCAGACAGTATGAATTATGTACATGTGTATATATGTATATGTCTGTGTGTGTATATATATATATGTACATTGAGATGTATAGGTATGTATATTTGCGTGTGTGGACGTGTATGTATATACATGTGTATGTGGGCGGGTTGAGCCATTCTTTCGTCTGTTTCCTTGCACTACCTCGCTAACGCAGGAGACAGCGACAAAGCAAAATAATAATAAAAAATAAAATATATATATATATATATATTATCCCTGGGGATAGGGGATTAAGAATACTTCCCACGTATTCCCTGCGTGTCGTAGAAGGCGACTAAAAGGGGAGGGAGCGGGGGGCTGGAAATCCTCCCCTCTCGTTTTTTTTTTTAATTTTCCAAAAGAAGGAACAGAGGGGGCCAGGTGAGGATATTCCAAAAAAGGCCCAGTCCTCTGTTCTTAACGCTACCTCGCCAACGCGGGAAATGGCAAATAGTTTAAAAGAAAAAGAAAATATATATATATATTATTTTGCTTTGTCGCTGTCTCCCGCGTCAGCGAGGTAGCGCAAGGAAACAGACGAAAGAATTGCCCAACCCGCCCACATACACATGTATATACATACACATCCACACATGCAAATATACATACCTATACATCTCAATGTATATACATACACACACTGACATATACATATATACACATGTACATAATTCATACTGTCTGCCTTTATTTGTTCCCATCGCCACCTCGCCACACATGGAACAACAACCCCCTCCCCCCTCATGTGTGCAAGGCAGCGGTAGGAAAGACACCAAAGGCCCCATTCGTTCACACTCAGTCTCTAGCTGTCATGTAATAATGCACTGAAACCACAACTCCCTTTCCACATCCAGGCCCCACACACTTTCCATGGTTTACCCCAGACGCTTCACATTCCCTGGTTCAATCCATTGACAGCACGTCAACCCCGGTATACCACATCGTTCCAATTCACTGTATTCCTTGCATGCCTTTCACCCTCCTGCATGTTCAGGCCCCGATCACCCAAAATCTTTTTCACTCCATCCTTCCACCTCCAATTTGGTCTCCCACTTCTCCTCGTTCCCTCCACCTCAGACTCATATATCCTCTTGGTCAATCTTTCCTCACTCATTCTCTCCATGTGACCAAACCATTTCAAAACACCCTCTTCTGCTCTCTCAACCATGCTCTTTTTATTTCCACACATCTCTCACCCTTACATTACTTACTCGATCAAACCACCTCACACCACATATTGTCCTCAAACATCTCATTTCCAGTACATCCACCCTTCTGCACACAACTCTATCCATAGCCCACACCTCGCAACCATACAACACTGTTGGAACCACTATTCCTTCAAACATACCCATTTTTGCTTTCTGAGATAATGTTCTCAACTTCCAAACATTCTTCAAGGCTCCCAGAATTTTCACCCCCTCCCCCACCCTACGGTTCACTTCCGCTTCCATGGTTCCATCCGCTGCCAGATCCACTCCCAGATATATAAAACACTTTACTTCCTCCAGTTTTTCTCCATTCAAACTTACCTCCCAATTGACTTGACCCTCAACCCTACTGTACCTAATAACCTTGCTCTTATTCACATTTACTGTTAACTTTCTTCTTTCACACACTTTACCAAACTCAGTCACCAGCTTCTGCAGTTTCTTACATGAATCAGCCACTAGCACTGTACCATCAGCCAACAACAACAGACTCACTTCCCAAGCTCTCTCATCCCCAACAGACTGCATACTTGCCCCTCTTTCCAAAACTCTTGCATTCACCTCCCTCACAACCCCATCCATAAACAAATTAAACAACCATGGAGACATCACACACCCCTGCCGCAAACCTACATTCACTGAGAACCAATCACTTTCCTCTCTTCCTACACGTACACATGCCTTACGTCCTCGATAAAAACTTTTCACTGCTTCTAACAACTTGCCTCCCACACCATATATTCTTAAAACTTCCACAAAGCATCTCTATCAACTCTATCATATGCCTTCTCCAGATCCATAAATGCTACATACAAATCCATTTCTTTTTCTAAGTATTTCTCACATACATTCTTCAAAGCAAACACCTGATCCACACACCCTCTACCACTTCTGAAACCACACTGCTCTTCCCCAATCTGATGCTCTGTACACGCCTTCACCCTCTCAATCAATACCCTCCCATATAATTTACCAGGAATACTCAACAAACTTATACCTCTGTAATTTGAGCACTCACTCTTATCCCCTTTGCCTTTGTACAATGGCACTATGCAAGCATTCCGCCAATCCTCAGGCACCTCACCATGAATCATACATACATTAAATAACCTTAACAATACAGTCACCCCCTTTTTTAATAAATTCCACTGCAATACCATCCAAACCTGCTGCTTTGCTGGCTTTCATATTCCGTAAAGCTTTTACTACCTCTTCTCTATTTACCAAATCATTTTCCCTAACCCTCTCACTTTGCACACCACCTCAACCAAAACACCCTATATCTGCCATTCTATCATCAAACACGTTCAACAAAACTTCTCCTTCTCACATCACCACTACTTGTTATCTTATCACCTCCCCATTAGCCCCCTTCACTGAAGATCCCATCTGCTCCCCCGTCCTACGCACTTTACCTCCTTCCAAAACATCTTTATATTCTCCCTGAAATTTAATGATACTCTCTCACCCCAACTCTTATTTGCCCTCTTTTTCACCTCTTGCACCTTTCTCTTGACCTCCTGCCTCTTTCTTTTATACCTCTCCCACTCATTTGCATTTTTTCCCTGCAAAAATCTTTCAAATGCCTCTCTCTTCTCTTTCACGAATAATCTTACTTCTTCATTCCACCACTCACTGCCTTTTCTAATCAACCCACCTCCCACACTTCTCATGCCACAAAGTCTCTCTTTCGTGCATCTATCAATTAACACGTAATCCAATAACGCTCTCTGGCCATCTCTCCTACTTACATGTGCATACTTATGTATATATATATATATATATATATTTTTTTTTTTTTTTTTTTTTTTTTTTTTATATACTTTGTCGCTATATATATATATATATATATATATATATATATATATATATTTTTTTTGCTTTGTCGCTGTCTCCCGCGTTTGCGAGGTAGCGCAAGGAAACAGACGAAAGAAATGGCCCAACCCACCCCCATACACATGTATATACATACGTCCACACACGCAAATATACATACCTACACAGCTTTCCATGGTTTACCCCAGACGCTTCACATGCCTTGATTCAATCCACTGACAGCACGTCAACCCCGGTATACTACATCGCTCCAATTCACTCTATTCCTTGCCCTCCTTTCACCCTCCTGCATGCTCAGGCCCCGATCACACAAAATCTTTTTCACTCCATCTTTCCACCTCCAATTTGGTCTCCCTCTTCTCCTCGTTCCCTCCACCTCCGACACATATATTCTCTTGGTCAATCTTTCCTCACTCATTCTCTGCATGTGCCCGAACCATTTCAAAACACCCTCTTCTGCTCTCTCAACCACGCTCTTTTTATTTCCACACATTTCTCTTACCCTTACGTTACTTACTCGATCAAACCACCTCACACCACACATTGTCCTCAAACATCTCATTTCCAGCACATCCATCCTCCTGCGCACAACTCTATCCATAGTCCACGCCTTGCAACCATACAACATTGTTGGAACCACTATTCCTTCAAACATACCCATTTTTGCTTTCCGAGATAATGTTCTCGACTTCCACACATTCTTCAAGGCTCCCAGAATTTTCGCCCCCTCCCCCACCCTATGATACACTTCCGCTTCCATGGTTCCATCCGCTGCCAGATCCACTCCCAGATATCTAAAACACTTCACTTCCTCCAGTTTTTCTCCATTCAAACTCACCTCCCAATTGACTTGACCCTCAACCCTACTGTACCTAATAACCTTGCTCTTATTCACATTTACTCTTAACTTTCTTCTTTCACACACTTTACCAAACTCAGTCACCAGCTTCTGCAGTTTCTCACATGAATCAGCCACCAGCGCTGTATCATCAGCGAACAACAACTGACTCACTTCCCAAGCTCTCTCATCCCCAACAGACTTCATACTTGCCCCTCTTTCCAAAACTCTTGCATTCACCTCCCTAACAACCCCATCCATAAACAAATTAAACAACCATGGAGACATCACACACCCCTGCCGCAAACCTACATTCACTGAGAACCAATCACTTTCCTCTCTTCCTACACGTACACATGCCTTACATCCTCGATAAAAACTTTTCACTGCTTCTAACAACTTGCCTCCCACACCATATATTCTTAATACCTTCCACAGAGCATCTCTATCAACTCTATCATATGCCTTCTCCAGATCCATAAATGCTACATACAAATCCATTTGCTTTTCTAAGTATTTCTCACATACATTCTTCAAAGCAAACACCTGATCCACACATCCTCTACCACTTCTGAGACCACACTGCTCTTCCCCAATCTGATGCTCTGTACATGCCTTCACCCTCTCAATCAATATCCTCCCATATAATTTACCAGGAATACTCAACAAACTTATACCTCTGTAATTTGAGCACTCACTCTTATCCCCTTTGCCTTTGTACAATGGCACTATGCACGCATTCCGCCAATCCTCAGGCACCTCACTATGAGTCATACATACATTAAATAACCTTACCAACCAGTCAACAATACAGTCACCCCCTTTTTTAATAAATTCCACTGCAATACCATCCAAACCTGCTGCCTTGCCGGCTTTCATCTTCCGCAAAGCTTTTACTACCTCTTCTCTGTTTACCAAATCATTTTCCCTAACCCTCTCACTTTGCACACCACCTCGACCAAAACACCCTATATCTGCCACTCTATCATCAAACACATTCAACAAACCTTCAAAATACTCACTCCATCTCCTTCTCACATCACCACTACTTGTTATCACCTCCCCATTTGCGCCCTTCACTGAAGTTCCCATTTGCTCCCTTGTCTTACGCACTTTATTTACCTCCTTCCAGAACATCTTTTTATTCTCCCTAAAATTTAATGATACTCTCTCACCCCAACTCTCATTTGCCCTTTTTTTCACCTCTTACACCTTTCTCTTGACCTCCTGTCTCTTTCTTTTATACATCTCCCACTCAATTTCATTTTTTCCCTGCAAAAATCGTCCAAATGCCTCTCTCTTCTCTTTCACTAATACTCTTACTTCTTCATCCCACCACTCACTACCCTTTCTAATCAACCCACCTCCCACTCTTCTCATGCCACAAGCATCTTTTGCGCAATCCATCACCAATTCCCTAAATACATCCCATTCCTCCCCCACTCCCCTTACTTCCATTGTTCTCACCTTTTTCCATTCCGTACCCAGTCTCTCCTGGTACTTCCTCACCCAAGTCTCCTTCCCAAGCTCACTTACTCTCACCACCCTCTTCACCCCAACCTTCACTCTTCTGAAAACCCATACAAATCTTCACCTTAGCCTCCACAAGATAATGATCAGACATCCCTCCAGTTGCACCTCTCAGCACATTAACATCCAAAAGTCTCTCTTTCGCGTGCCTGTCAATTAACACGTAATCCAATAACGCTCTCTGGCCATCTCTCCTACTTACATAAGTATACTTATGTATATCTCGCTTTTTAAACCAGGTATTCCCAATCATCAGTCCTTTTTCAGCACATAAATCTACCAGCTCTTCACCATTTCCATTTACAACACTGAACACCCCATGTATACCAATTATTCCCTCAACTGCCACACATTTTTCAACGCTCCCAGAACTTTCGCTCCCTCCCCGACCCTATGATTCACTTCCGCTTCCATGGTTCCTTCCGCTGCCAAATCCACTCCCAGACATCTAAAACACTTCACTTCCTCCAGTTTTTCTCCATTCAAACTTACCTCCTGATTGACTTGTCCCTCAACCCTACTGTACCTATTAACCTTGCTCTTATTCACATTTGCTCTCAGCTTTCTTCTTTCACACACTTTACCAAACTCAGTCACCAGATTCTGCAGCTTCTCACCCAAATATGGATGGGGTTGTTAGGGAGGTAAATGCAAGAGTTTTGGAAAGAGGGGCAAGTATGAAGTCTGTTGGGGATGAGAGAGCTTGGGAAGTGAGTCAGTTGTTGTTCGCTGATGATACAGCGCTGGTGGCTGATTCATGTGAGAAACTGCAGAAGCTGGTGACTGAGTTTGGTAAAGTGTGTGGAAGAAGAAAGTTAAGAGTAAATGTGAATAAGAGCAAGGTTATTAGGTACAGTAGGGTTGAGGGTCACGTCAATTGGGAGGTGAGTTGGAATGGAGAAAAACTGGAGGAAGTGAAGTGTTTTAGATATCTGGGAGTGGATCTGGCAGCGGATGGAACCATGGAAGCGGAAGTGGATCATAGGGTGGGGGAGGTGGCGAAAATTCTGGGGGCCTTGAAGAATGTGTGGAAGTCGAGAACATTATCTCGGAAAGCAAAAATGGGTATGTTTGAAGGAATAGTGGTTCCAACAATGTTGTATGGTTGCGAGGCGTGGGCTATGGATAGAGTTGTGCGCAGGAGGATGGATGTGCTGGAAATGAGATGTTTGAGGACAATGTGTGGTGTGAGGTGGTTTGATCGAGTGAGTAACGTAAGGGTAAGAGAGATGTGTGGAAATAAAAAGAGCGTGGTTGAGAGAGCAGAAGAGGGTGTTTTGAAGTGGTTTGGGCACATGGAGAGGATGAGTGAGGAAAGATTGACCAAGAGGATATATGTGTCGGAGGTGGAGGGAACAAGGAGAAGAGGGAGACCAAATTGGAGGTGGAAAGATGGAGTGAAAGAGATTTTGTGTGATCGGGGCCTGAACATGCAGGAGGGTGAAAGGAGGGCAAGGAATAGAGTGAATTGGAGCGATGTGGTATACCGGGGTTGACGTGCTGTCAGTGGATTGAATCAAGGCATGTGAAGCGTCTGGGGTAAACCATGGAAAGCTGTGTAGGTATGTATATTTGCGTGTGTGGACGTATGTATATACATGTGTATGGGGGGGGGGGGTTGGGCCATTTCTTTCGTCTGTTTCCTTGCGCTACCTCGCAAACGCGGGAGACAGCGACAAAGTATAATAAAATATAAAATATATATATATATATACCCTAGCCTGAGCCAGGTACCCATTTTATTGACCAACCTCAAACAACTGACTGTGTACCAACTGCCGTAACCAAGATTCAAACTCAACCCCTGGGCAGCCTATGAATGCATCAAAGTCAGGAACGCTAACTGCTACAGCCACACAAGTCCATTATAAAAATGAATTTCAATTGCTCAGTTTGTGATGCCTTGATATGTGACAGGGTTTTCAGGAATATATTTTATGGAAACTGGAGGATTGTGGTATCAAAATAGCAAATGTGAATCTTTTAAATTTTTCAATATTTGAGAATATTCAACTGGGGAGGATGAATCACAAGAACACTGCAGTGAAAGGGTTAATCATGTTCAATAAAAAAAAATTGTTGACAGATACTGTATATATTGATGAAATTCTGTACTTAATGCTAATAAAATACTGTAACTATACCTGCATATCATTAGGAACAAAACCTGCATCAACTGCTGCCCTTGATGCTCCTACTGCAGCATTGAGTTTGTCTGCAAGTTTGTACAGTAACTCAAAGTTCTCACCATTCTTCATTCCTCGACCTCCGCTAATGACAGTCTGGAATAAATCATAAGTATTATAAACATGTACACATCTGCCCATTGTAGCAATTACACTAACATTACTTTCTAACTAAATCTATGCAATATCAAAATTTTTACGATTTCATACCATGTATGAATTTACAAGAAAAGATACTTTAAGAAAGTAACCACTGGTGGTGGTAGGGAAATCCACCCAAGTACTGACCTTTGCAGCAGTCAGTTCTGGGCGATCAGACTTGGATAATTCCTGGCCAATGAATTCAGACATATCAAGTGGCAGATCAGCAACAGCAACATTCTCACTACTAGCACTGCCACCCTCAAGGCCAGTTGCCTCAAAGCTGGTCCCACGGACAGTGATAACCTGAGAAATGAAATGTCACATAATCACTTGAAAGGGGAATATAAAGGGAAATCAATAGCAGGTGAAGAATTGGCCTCACTCACTACAATCTACTCAAGCTGTCATGCATAATGTGCCAAAACTAAAGCCCCTTATCTAAAACCAAGTCCCCACAGATTTTTCTGTGGTTTACCCCAACTGCTTCAAATGCCTTGATTCGACCAACTAACAGCAAGTCAGCCCCTGTATACCAAATCACTCCAACTTGCTTTTTCCCTTGCACATCTCATTACCTTGCATAGTCAGGCCCGAAACCTTCAAAACTTTTGCACAACCTCTCACCTCCACCTTGGTGCCCCATCTTCCTTGTTCCTTGATTTGACATATATGCGCAGTTAGTCATCCTTTCCTCTCAATTTCTCCCTATCTCTAAACCATTTCAGCACAGCCTCTTCATCTCGTTCATTCATCCTTCTTGTCATTAAACCTCTCTCTGTCTTCATATATTTCATTTCCAACACATCCACCCACTGTTACATGGTTTAAGGACCATACCTCATATCCATGCAGCACTAACTGGACGACCATACCATCAGACATACCAATCTTTGCCCTTAAAAGCAAAAACTGGACTATCATACCATCACATACCAACCTTTGCCCTTAAAGACAGTGACCTTTCCTCAAATTCCTTAATATGCCCAGGAACAATGCTCCCCTCCTTACCCACCATATGGATCTTTTCTACTCCCACTGCAGCTATATCCACTCTCGGGTAATTAAACACTTCAATTCCTATTAAGTTCTCTCCTTTCAAACTCACACTCCAAATAACCTGTCTCTCATCACTGGTACATCTAATAACCTTGCTTTAATTCACATTTATTCACACCTTTCTTCTTTCCTGCCCTCCTAACTTCATACACCATCTGTAGATTCTCACTTGACTGCCATCCATCAAGAATCAACGAAAAACTGACTCAGTCTTTGAAAGATTGAAAATGTTGGTATAAGTAACAGAAGTGGTGGAGACAAGGAGAATGGCAGACCAAACTGAATATGGAAGGATCAAGTGAAAAAGGTTAATAGTGCTAGGGGTCTGAACATACACGAGGGTGCAGGGGATAGAGTAAATTGGAGATGTGGTATACATGGGGCAACATTCTACCACTGAACTGAACCTAGGAATATGAAGCAGTCAGAGAAAAGCCATGGAAAAGCCTCTGGAGCCTGGTTGTGGATAGGGTACTGTAGTTTCAGTGCATTATACACTAAAGTAAGGGAATGGATGAGAGCAACTGAGGCCATTTCTTCATGTTTCTGGTGCTACACTATAAGAGGCTCTTGCAGCACTAAAACTGGCCAAATCCACTAGTTTGGGCCAAAGATGAAAGTGTTGTGATGCTGTGTGTGCATCTCCGTGCAAAGCAACTGAGTATTAAGGGCTCAGTATAATGGGCATGAAGAGTCTTAGAAAATGCTACAAAGTTGGGATGGATGTCCACAGTGTAAATGGGAAAGTGCAACTTCTAACAGGTGTAATTTTGGTTTGAGTAGGAGGGCAGGTGTTTATAGCTTCTCAATTTATTGTAGTGTGTATGTGTATGTTCTACTATTCTTAAATTTTTAGGGGATGGGGGAATCTGTGAGCTGAAGTTACTGAAGTATGAGGCAAGGGTAAGCTTTCTATTTCTACTTTGGTGTTGGTGGTTGCTTATGGAGGGGTTTGGATGAGAATGGTCTATTGCTGCTGCTGCACGGAACAGAGTGCTGGGCATGTTAGGGTGGGACTGTTCTAAGAGGGCCTTTGTTTCATTGTCAAGATGTTGAGTGTTTGTGGTTGCTTGGCAGCCCATGATTGTTCTGAGGGAACATTTTGTGAGGTTTGCAGCTTTGGTATATACACTTTCCAGGGAGTGGAAGACCAGGCAGGTGAAGCAGAAAAAATGTCTGCACCTCCACAAATGTCATCAATCACTGTTTTAATCAAATCCCAGACATACATGAATCCATCTTGCACCCTCCAGTCACCTCGAATGGATTGTCTATCTCACTAAGAAAACACCAACCATTCTAAAACACAGAGGACATTCACTCTCTACACCAATAACATTAACACAAACTAAATGCTCTGACAACAATAACTGGCATCAGATTTGGACAAGCAAAACAAAGGAGAAAATTTCAAGATAGCATTTTACATAGCTGGGCATGGCAACAAATGGAAACATAGAAGCAGAAGTGACTTGCATGGTGGGTGAGGAGTCTGCTGGGCATGGCAACAAATGGAAACATAGAAGCAGAAGTGATTTGTATGGTGGGTGAGGGGTCTAAGACTCTGGGAGCATCGAGGAATAAGTGGAAAGACTGGCTATTATCTAGGAAGGCAAAAATGGCATGTTTGAAGGTATAGCAGTCCCATACATATCAGGCATATATGGAGGAGCATGAATGAGTTGAATGTGAAATGTTTGAGGACAATGTGAGGAGTGAGGCATGAGATTGTCCGAATGCCCATCTAGCACCATTCTGTAAAGGGAAGTGGGACAAAATTTAATATTCAAATTTCAGAGGTACAAATGGATTTGTATGTAGCATTTATGGATCTGGAGAAGGCATATGATAGAGTTGATAGAGATGCTCTGTGGAAGGTATTAAGAATATATGGTGTGGGAGGCAAGTTGTTAGAAGCAGTGAAAAGTTTTTATCGAGGATGTAAGGCATGTGTACGTGTAGGAAGAGAGGAAAGTGATTGGTTCTCAGTGAATGTAGGTTTGTGGCAGGGGTGTGTGATGTCTCCATGGTTGTTTAATTTGTTTATGGATGGGGTTGTTAGGGAGGTGAATGCAAGAGTTTTGGAAAGAGGGGCAAGGATGAAGTCTGTTGGGGATGAGGAAGCTTGGGAAGTGAGTCAGTTGTTGTTCGCTGATGATACAGCGCTGGTGGCTGATTCATGTGAGAAACTGCAGAAGCTGGTGACTGAGTTTGGTAAAGTGTGTGAAAGAAGAAAGTTAAGAGTAAATGTGAATAAGAGCAAGGTTATTAGGTACAGTAGGGTTGAGGGTCAAGTCAATTGGGAGGTGAGTTTGAATGGAGAAAAACTGGAGGAAGTGAAGTGTTTTAGATATCTGGGAGTGGATCTGGCAGCGGATGGAACCATGGAAGCGGAAGTGGATCATAGGGTGGGGGAGGGGGCGAAAATTCTGGGAGCCTTGAAGAATGTGTGGAAGTCGAGAACATTATCTCGGAAAGCAAAAATGGGTATGTTTGAAGGAATAGTGGTTCCAACAATGTTGTATGGTTGCGAGGCGTGGACTATGGATAGAGTTGTGCGCAGGAGGATGAATGTGCTGGAAATGAGATGTTTGAGGACAATGTGTGGTGTGAGGTGGTTTGATCAAGTAAGTAACGTAAGGGTAAGAGAGATGTGTGGAAATAAAAAGAGCGTGGTTGAGAGAGCAGAAGAGGGTGTTTTGAAATGGTTTGGTCACATGGAGAGAATGAGTGAGGAAAGATTGACCAAGAGGATATATGTGTCGGAGGTGGAGGGAACGAGAAGAGGGAGACCAAATTGGAGGTGGAAAGATGGAGTGAAAAAGATTTTGTGTGATCGGGGCCTGAACATGCAGGAGGGTGAAAGGAGGGCAAGGAATAGAGTGAACTGGAGCGTTGTGGTATACCAGGGTTGACGTGCTGTCAGTGGATTGAATCAAGGCATGTGAAGCGTCTGGGGTAAACCATGGAAAGCTGTGTAGGTATGTATATTTGCGTGTGTGGACGTATGTATATACATGTGTATGGGGGTGGGTTGGGCCATTTCTTTCGTCTGTTTCCTTGCGCTACCTCGCAAACGCGGGAGACAGCGACAAAGCAAAAAAAAAAAAAAAGTTTGTTGAGTATACTTGATAAGTTGTATGAAAGAGTGGTGATTATGAGCACCAGATTGGAAAGAAGCTATGTGACTTCAGGAGTGGTAGAGGATGTGTGGACCAGATGTCTCCTTTGAAGGACCTGTGAGAGAAATACTTAATGAGAAGGATTTGTATCATTTAAGTAATTGGAAAAAGCATATGATGGGTTGATGGACATGCTTTGTGGATGATGTTACAAATATATGGTGTGTATGGAAATCTACTAGAAGCAGTACGGAGCTTCCATCAAGAATGCAATGTCTGGGAATAGGGAGTGAGAAGGGTGAATAGTTCCAGGTATACATAGATCTTCAGAGTGTTATGGCACATTCTTGTTCAAATTTGTTTATAGTTGGGATGGAGAGGGAAGTGAATATTATAAAAAGGGGCAGATTTGCAGTCTTTTGGATATGAGGGGATCTGGAAGGTTAGTCACTTGCTCTTTTGTGTACACAGCCCTAATCACAGACTTATTCATGAACTGCAATGTGTTCAACATGTCTTAAATCCCAAGAAGTATGTATTTGGGAGCATAGATCTATCTCTAATTTCATGTTTTCATTTGCTATATCCTAAATTTGCAAGAAAAATCATGAGTATTATCTACCAATCAGTACAAATATAAGAAATTATTAAAAATTAAGAATTTCACTTGCATGATATTTTTCAGACTTAAAAATCATAGTAAAAATTAAAGCAAACCTTAAGGTCTGTATTCATTACCCAAATTCCAAGATCAAAATCATTATATAATTCCTGGGACTCAAAACATCTACAAACTGTGATGGGCTATGATTATTTAGTATGAATTAAGTAATTTACTTTAAACCAACCTTGACAGGGTCCTTGCTCTTCAGTGTCATAAGAGCATTGCCAGCATAAATAGTACGAACAAAAGTATCTGAAGTCTTCACTTCAATGATATCACTAATTGGTGAAACATCCAGTTTGGCAGCCACTCGGGGTAGGAGAGACTTACCCAGAGCAGAAGCACCAGCTGAAATGGAATGAGCTTGTAAATACAAATTTTTGAACTGGAAGCATCATATCCCACTGCACCTTTTTCTGTCACCAGTGGCTGGTATATCAATAAGCAATAAATAAAACAACCAAAATATTAACCCACTGACTGATGATATCCCACATATGGAAGCTGACTGTGTGTATCCCATAGTTCTTTAACACTATTTTCCTAAAGATAAAGCATACCAAAGGTAACTTTTCACCTGCAGTGTAACCACTAGCAGGCTGGGCCTAGTAACACCTAATGTACACATACCTGTTACTATACAGTAAGCTTAAATATCCATGTCAAAACATTATTAAATAATTATATGCATCTGAGGAGGAGTATATGACTGGAGAGAATATGCTGAAAAGGTTTGGACATATGATTAGGATGACAAACAGGGTAAATATGTCAGAAGTGGAAGGAACGGGGGTAAAAGGGAAGCCAAGGAGGATGTGGAAGGATTGAGTGCGGAAAATTTCAGAATGTTCGGCATACAAGGTTAGAGTGCTACCAGTCAACCATATACTACACATGATTAGGAATGTAGGGTTTAATAGTGGAACCATTTAAGGATACTAATAACCTTATCATACATGTACTAACAGCATGAACAAATAATGGTAACTTAAAAAGATAAGCTAGCAAATGATTTACAATAATATAATTTTCTACTTAACACTAAAGATGTGAGTAACATATACTGTACACAACAGATGGAGTCTCACCTAGAATTAAAAAAAAAAAAGTAACTTACCAACAATATGCGTGAACTTGAACTGGTTGTGTGTGGCAAGGACAAGTGGAGTGAGGCGCTCAGGTAAGAAGCCTGCCAGAGCCTCTGAATCAGCAACAAGGATTCTATTCACACCAGCAGCTTTAGATAACTCTCCTACAACCTAAAAATAAAATTCAAAGAGTTTAGTGCTTTATTAAATCTACGAATTAAGCACTAATATATCTAAGGGAAAGGGAGCTGTGGTTTTGGTGCATTACACATGACACTGAGTGTGAACAAATGTGGCCTTTGCTGTCTTTTTCTAGCACTACCTCGCACGCTAGCCGAGGGAAGGGGGTGCCATTTCATGTGTGGCAGGGTGGTGACGGGAATGGATGAAGGCAGTATGAGTATATATGTACATGTCTGTATGTATATGTTGAAATGTATAGGTATGTATATGTGCGTGTGTTGATGTTTATGTACATGTGTATGTGGGTGGGTTGGGCCATTCTTTTTTCTGTTTCCTTGCAATACCTCGCTGATACGGGAGACATAGACTAAGTATAATAATAATGAATAAAAAAGTATCTAAGAACTAAGTTAATATAAGTTTAAACAAACTTCACACGTGTATTAGATGACTGTTTTTCACCGAAGTACTTCATGGGAATGCTGGTTAAAAACACATGCAGTTGACTTCATCCTGGTAACAATTTGTGACTGAATCTAACTCATGAATTAGGCTGATAAAAAAAAAAAAAAATCCTATTCACAGTACCTTTCTTGAAGTCAACATCTTGTACCTCATCCAGGACCCCACATTTTCCATCGTACTTTACATTCCTAACCCTTTCCATGAAACCTTCAGCTCTTTCCAAGCACTCTCTCTTCATCACTTTTAATATACTCATTCTCTCAAGCTGTTCCTCTTTTTCCCCATTTGAGTTCTATATACAGATATATTGGTAGGAGTCTCTGAGATCCATCTGGTACTGATTATGACCACACTGTAGAGAGCATCAGACTAGGGAGGAGCAGTGTGGTTTCAGAAGTGATAGAGGATGTGTGGATCAGGTGTTTGCTTTGAAGAATGTATACGAGAAATACTTAGAAAAACAGATGGATCTGTATGTAGCATTTATGGATCGGGAGAAGGCATATGATAAGAGTTGATAGAATTGCTTTGTGAAAGGTATTAAGAGTATATGGTGTGGGATGTGAGTTGCTAGAAGCACTGAAAAGTTTTTATCGAGGATGTAAGGCATGTGCACGTGTAGGAAGAGAGGAAAGTGATTGGTTCTCAGGCATATGATAACGTTGATGAAGATGCTTTGTGGAAGGTCGTAAGAGTATATGGCGTAGGAGGTAAGCTGCTAAAAGCAGTGAAAAGTTTTTACCAAGGATGTAAGGCATGTGTACGAGTAGGAAGTGAGAAGGGCCACTGGCTCCCGGTGAAGGTCGGTCTGCAGCAGGGATGTGTGATGTCCTCATGGTTGTTCAATTGTTTATGGATGAGGTGGTTAGGGATGTAAAGGCAAGACTTTTGGAGAAAGGGGCAAGTAGGCAGTCTGTTGAGGATAAGAGGGACTGGGAAGTGAGTTGTTTGTTTTCTGCTGATGATACAGCTCTGGTGGCTGATTCAAGTGAAAAACTGCAGTAATTGGTGACTAAGTTTGGGAAGGTGTGTGCAAGAAAAAAGTTGAGAGTAAATGTGAATATGAGCAAGGTTATTAGATTCAGTGGGGTTGAGGGACAAGTTAATTGGGATGTAAGTTTGAATGGAGAAAAAATGGAGAAGTGAATTGTTTTAGATATCTGGGAGTGGATTTGAATGGAACCATGGAAGTGGAAGCAAGTCACAGGGTGGGGGATGGGGCCAAAGGTTCTGGGAGCGATGAAGAATGTATGGAAGGAGAGAACGTCATCTTGGAGATCAAAAATGGGTACGTTTGAAGGAACAGTAGTTCTAAAAATATTGCAGGGTTGCGAGGCATGGGCTATAGATAGGGTTGTACAAATGAGGGTGGATGTGTTGGAAATGAAAAGTCAGACATGATGTGGTAAGAGGTGGTTTGATTAAGTAATGAAAGAGTAAGAGATGTGTGGAAATATAAAGAGTGAGGTTGAGAGAGCAGAAGAGGGGGTGATGAAATGGTTAGGACATATGGAGAGAATGAGTGAGGAAAGTTTGACAAAGAGGGTATATGTCAGAGGTGGAGGGAACATGGAGAAGACCAAATTGGAGGTGGATGGATGGAGTGAAAAAGATTCTGAGCGACCGGGGCCTGAACATACAAGAGGGTGAGAGGCGTACAAGAAATTGAGTGAATTGGAATTATCTGGTATACTGAGGTCAGTGTGCTGTCAATGGACTGAACCAGGACATGTGAAACATCTAGGGTAAACCATGGAAAGGTCTGCGGGCCCTGGATGTGGATAGGAGCTGTGGTTTTGGTGCATTACACATGACAGCTAGAGAATGAATGTGAACAAATGTGGCCTTTTTCATCTGTTTTCCTGGCGCTACCTTGCTGAAGCAGGGGGTAGCAATTGTGGTTTCCTGTGGGTTGAGGTGGTGCAAGGAATAGATAAGGGCAAGCAAGTATGAATATGTGTGTGTATGTCTATGTATATGTATGCATATGTTGATATTCATATGAGTGTGTATGGGTGTTTGTTTATTTTTTTTTTTTTTTAATACTTTGTCGCTGTCTCCCGTGTTTGCGAGGTAGCGCAAGGAAACAGACGAAAGAAATGGCCCCCCCCCCCCCATACACATGTATATACATACGTCCACACACGCAAATATACATACCTACACAGCTTTCCATGGTTTACCCCAGACGCTTCACATGCCTTGATTCAATCCACTGACAGCACGTCAACCCCGGTATACCACATCGCTCCAATTCACTCTATTCCTTGCCCTCCTTTCACCCTCCTGCATGTTCAGGCCCCGATCACACAAAATCTTTTTCACTCCATCTTTCCACCTCCAATTTGGTCTCCCTCTTCTCCTTGCTCCCTTCACCTCCGACACATATATCCTCTTGGTCAATCTTTCCTCACTCATCCTCTCCATGTGCCCAAACCACTTCAAAACACCCTCTTCTGCTCTCTCAACCACGCTCTTTTTATTTCCACACATCTCTCTTACCCTTACGTTACTCACTCGATCAAACCACCTCACACCACACATTGTCCTCAAACATCTCATTTCCAGCACATCCATCCTCCTGCGCACAACTCTATCCATAGCCCACGCCTCGCAACCATACAACATTGTTGGAACCACTATTCCTTCAAACATACCCATTTTTGCTTTCCGAGATAATGTTCTCGACTTCCACACATTCTTCAAGGCCCCCAGAATTTTCGCCCCCTCCCCCACCCTATGATCCACTTCCGCTTCCATGGTTCCATCCGCTGCCAGATCCACTCACAGATATCTAAAACACTTCACTTCCTCCAGTTTTTCTCCATTCAAACTCACCTCCCAATTGACTTGACCCTCAACCCTACTGTACCTAATAACCTTGCTCTTATTCACATTTACTCTTAACTTTCTTCTTCCACACACTTTACCAAACTCAGTCACCAGCTTCTGCAGTTTCTCACATGAATCAGCAACCAGCGCTGTATCATCAGCGAACAACAACTGACTCACTTCCCAAGCTCTCTCATCCCCAACAGACTTCATACTTGCCCCTCTTTCCAAAACTCTTGCATTTACCTCCCTAACAACCCCATCCATAAACAAATTAAACAACCATGGAGACATCACACACCCCTGCCGCAAACCTACATTCACTGAGAATGTATATATATATATATATATATATATGTGTGTGTATGAGTGGATGGGCCATTCTTCGTCCATTTCCTCGCACTACCTGACTGATGCGGGAAACAGTGATCAAGGATAATAAATAAATAAGGTATATTCACAAGGCAAAAATAAATATGAACAATACTTATACCAAATGATGCAAACTTTCCATCCATCCTTTTACTGATGACATCTCCTTAGAACCAATATCAAACTGTCACTTCCTTTTCCAAAGTGTCTCCTACCCATCCATTCATCTCATTACCACTGATATCAAACTATCACTTCCTTTTCCAAAGTGTCTCCTACCCATCCATTCATCTCATTACTACTAAATAAGTTAAGCATGTCAATAAGTATTATTGCTTTTCTTTATGTCAAAGAATCTCATTATATGTTTTCAGTCCCTTTACTTAAGCTCTTTGATGCTACATCTATACCATACAGACTACGGGAATTTTATTATTATCATAATCAACCACTGTTTCCTGCGTCAGTGAGGTAGCGCAAGGAAACAGATGAAGAATGGTCCAACCACTCATATACACATATATATATACATGAATATTCATATACATATTAATGTATACATACATATGTATACATACATATGGAAAAAAAAAATATATATATACACAGACACATATATACATATGTATGTATCATAAACACACATATTCCCAATCAACACTTTTGACACAAAAATACAAAGTGTTTAATACATTTTTAGAAAAAAAAAACTAGTTCTGAAGAGCAAAAAACTATTTATCTCCAGCATGGCATCTGAGAGCTTTGAGAGTCGTTGTGATCCTCAGGAGTTAGATACCTTTAAACCCTGCTTTCTGGAAAGGTTAATGCCTCCTAACCCTCACTAACCAACTTTATAAATAGTAACAGCTCAAGGAGAGCAAAAACCTTAAAAGAGATAACACAGTCCTAAGCAGATCAAGTATCAAAAAAGGTTAAGCTAGCTAAACCTCTATATACCAGCTAGACCTATAAATTCTTTAACTTGTTTCCCACCATGATGCCCACCATGAATGCCTCATAATCATAAATGTGAGAAAATATCTTCAATGACTTCAACAATTCAAGAAAGGTAAAAACACAACCATAAACTACACCATAAATGAAATGCAGATGGATTCTTATCTATGTTAACATGGAAGAGAGAGAGAGAGAGAGAGAGAGAGAGAGAGAGAGAGAGAGAGAGAGAGAGAGAGAGAGAGAGAGAGAGAGAAACCCAGCAGACATCCCGATCATCCAGGGATCCTGAGAGTTATGAGGTGACTGTGCCTAGTCAGTCAGAGATGAAATCATCATAAGTGGAGGCTTCTGACAGACATGGAGACTTGGACAAAGTTGTTAGCCAAAACTGCCAAAAAGGTTGTCAGTGTGGGGTGAGAGGCATAATCCTTACCAAGAGGGCAGAGGATTAGCATTTCTGACTCCATGGAATCTTAAGAGAATCTTTCAAAAATTGCAGAGCAGACTGAACCCAGATAAAATCTTACAGAAATAAGAAACCTTTAAATCTCATCTTTAGCCTTTGAGTAACAAATAAGAGCAAGATGAAACAGACACATAGCTGGACAATCACCTTTCATAACTCAGCTTTAGTTTATGTCTACAGAATAAGTCCAGCTTCATACAAGACTACTGAGATAAACATGCTGTATTCCCTTGTTCAAAAATCATATATTTTATCTCATAAACCTACAATGAGTCACAGAACCAAAAAGCTAAAGGGGAATTTTGCATTCTGTACCAATTGGGGAACCATTAAAAAAAAACAGCACATCTTAGCTACAGCAGAGAACATACTTGTCATACAACCCATGTGTGGATACAATCACAGAAGACAAAATACTGTAGTTCTTATACATATTTAAACTTAATTATTGCCAAAAGGATATCACATGTCACATACAAGCCCCTATAAATAATAGCTATTTCAAAAATTTGGTGTAAACATGGGGAATTGTTCTTACATTAACGCAGTTGTTCCCAGCCACCAAACAGGAAACATCTCCTCCCAACTTCTTGGCTGCAGAGATTGCATTTAATGTAATGGGTGCGATTACATTGTTGTCATGTTCCGCTATAACCAGTGTTGACTGCAATCGGCGTCCAGCAACCTAAAGTAATAAAAATGCCATAATAATAATAATAATAATAATAATAATAATAATAATGCAGTTAACCACTGGTTAATCCATAAGCCTTCCATCACCTTGTGTTCATGGAAAGTGTGATCCAAGAAGCAAACTTACATACCATTATATATATATATATATATATATATATATATATATATATATATATATATATATGGGTTATCCCTAGGGATAGGGGAGAAAGAATACTTCCCACATATTCCCTGCGTGTCGTAGAAGGCGACGAAAAGGGGAGGGAGCGGGTGGCTGGAAATCCTCCCCTTTCGTCTTTTTTTAATTTTCCAAAAGAAGGAACAGAGAAGGGGGCCAGGTGAGGATTTTCCCTCTAAGGCCCAGTCCTCTGTTCTTAACGCTACCTCACAAACGTGGGAAATGGCGAATCGTATAAAAAAAATATATATATATATATATATATGGGTATGTTTGAAGGAATAGTGGTTCCAACAATGTTGTATGGTTGCAAGGCGTGGGCTATGGATAGAGTTGTGCGCAGGAGGGTGGATGTGCTGGAAATGAGATGTGTGAGGACAATGTGTGGTGTGAGGTGGTTTGATCGAGTAAGTAATGTAAGGGTAAGAGAGATGTGTGGAAATAAAAAGAGCGTGGCTGAGAGAGCAGAAGAGGGTGCTTTGAAATGGTTTGGGCACATGGAAAGAATGAGTGAGGAAAGATTGACCAAGAGGATATATGTGTCGGAGGTGGAGGGAACGAGGAGAAGTGGGAGACCAAATTGGAGGTGGAAAGATGGAGTGAAAAAGATTTTGAGTGATCGGGGCCTGAACATGCAGGAGGGTGAAAAGCAGGCAAGGAATAGAGTGAATTGGATCGATGTGGTATACCGGGGTTGACGTGCTGTCAGTGGATTGAATCAGGGCATGTGAAGCGTCTGGGGTAAACCATGGAAAGCTGTGTGGGGCCTGGATGTGGAAAGGGAGCTGTGGTTTCGGGCATTATTGCATGACAGCTAGAGACTGAGTGTGAACGAATGAGGCCTTTGTTGTCTTTTCCTAGCACTACCCCGCACACATGAGGGGGGAGGGGGATGGTATTCCATGTGTGGCGAGGTGGCGATGGGAATGAATAAAGGTAGACAGTGTGAATTGTGTGCATGGGTATATATGTATGTGTCTGTGCGTGTATATATATGTGTACATTGAGATGTATAGGTATGTATATTTGCGTGTGTGGACGTGTGTGTATATTCATGTGTATGGGGGTGGGTTTGGCCATTTCTTTCGTCTGTTTCCTTGCGCTACCTCGCAAACGCGGGAGACAGCAACAAAGCAAAATAAATAAACAAATAAATAAATAAATAAATATATATATATATATATATATATATATATATATATATATATATATATATATATTTTTTTCATACTATTCGCTATTTCCCGCGATAGCGAGGTAGCGCCAAGAACAGAGGACTGGGCCCTTGAGGGAACATCCCCACCTGGACCCCTCCTCCGTTCCTTCTTTTGGAAAAAAAAAAAAAAAAAAAACGAGAGGGGAGGATTTCCAGCCCCCCGCTCCCTTCCCTTTTAGTCGCCTTCTACGACACGCAGGGAATACGTGGGAAGTATTCTTTCTCCCCTATCCCCAGGGAATGTATATATATACACATATACATACATACATATATATATATATATCTGTTTCCCCTTTTAGAAAGTTAAAATACAAGGAGGGGAGGGTTTCCAGCCCCCCGCTCCCGTCCCCTTTAGTCGCCTTCTACAACACGTGAGGAATGCGTGGGAAGTATTCTTTCTTCCCTATCCCTAGGGTATTGATTGAGAGTGTGAAGGCATGTACAGTGCATCAGATTGGGGAAGAGCAGTGTGGTTTCAGAAGTGGTAAAGGATGTGTGGATCAGGTGTTTGCTTTGAAGAATGTATGTGAGAAATACTTAGAAAAGCAAATGGATTTGTATGTAGCATTTATGGATCTGGAGAAGGCATATGATAGAGTTGATAGAGATGCTCTGTGGAAGGTATTAAGATACATGGTGTGGGGGGCAAGTTGTTAGAAGCAGTGAAAAGTTTTTATCGAGGATGTAAGGCATGTGTACATGTAGGAAGAGAGGAAAGTGACTGGTTCTCAGTGAATGTTGGTTTGCGGCAGGGGTGTGTGTGGTCTCCATGGTTGTTTAATTTGTTTATGGATGGGGTTGTTAGGGAGGTGAATGCAAGAGTTTTGGAAAGAGGGGCAAGTATGCAGTCTGTTGTGGATGAAAGATCTTGGGAAGTGTCAGTTGCTGTTCGCTGATGATACAGCGCTGGTGGCTGATTCGTGAAAGAAACTGCAGAAGCTGGTGACTGAGTTTGGTAAAGTGTGTGTATACATATATATATATACACACAAAGACATATACATATATACACATGTACATAATTCATACTGTCTGCCTTTATTCATTCCCATCGCCACCCCACCACACATGAAATAACAACCCCCTCCCTCCGCATGTGTGCGAGGTAGCGCTAGGAAAAGACAACAAAGGCCACATCCGTTCACACTCAGTCTATAGCTGTCATGTAATAATGCCCGAAACCACAGCTCCCTCTCCACATCCAGGCCCCACAGAACTTTCTATGGTTTACCCCAGACGCTTCACATGCCCTGGTTCAATCCAATGACAGCACGTCGACCCCGGTATACCACATCATTCCAATTCACTCTATTCCTTGCACGCCTTTCACACTCCTGCATATTCAGGCCCCGATCACTCAAAATCTTTGTCACTCCATCTTTCCACCTCCAATTTAGTCTCCCACTTCTCCTCGTTCCCTCCACCTCTGACACATATATCCTCTTGGTCAATCTTTCCTCATTCATTCTTTCCAGGCTTTCAGCTAGATTTACAGGAACAAGCAGAAGACAATCTTAAGGATGATCTATCATTGGATCTGTAGGAGAGTAATTGTAGGAGCAGTGAATTCTACCACTGAAACTTGACCAAGGTAATAAAAGGTCTTGCTAACACAAGTGGAGGTAGTCCTGCTAGTGTTGGCATGATCTTGTAAACACTACATGCAAGTGATGCAGCTGGTAATTTTATGAACTTTTATAATTTTGCTTTAATGAAAAATTTAACAATGAAAAACACTAATTATGAGAAGCAAAGATCTATCATAGTACATAAAACATAATATAACCAAAGATCTATTTTTCAGTGTAGGTAAAATGATGAAATATAAAAATCACTTGACACTCAGGACTTCCTCTCAAACTTAACGCACAGCATGAAACACCTACAAAACTTCTATATCACTGTGATAATAATTAATCAAATTATACTCTTGGAGCATTTAATGAATATCTGAAACTTTAAGACTAAAGATTTTGTAAAAAAAACTGGAAAACATGAAATTTACAGAGCATAAAGGAAACCAAGATGAAAATATATCAATTAAACTATTAAAAAACTCATACAAAAATAAGTCAAGTGACATTAACATGGATTAGCTACATCAGAAAGTAGGACAGTTCTTCATGATGAAAGTATAATTACACTATAACTAGACAAAACTATGTTTCACCAATAGGAATCTACACTTAATCCACCCTCTTGGTTATCATGCATGTTAAAAAAGTTTTGTTTATGGGATAAAAATTTCCTTTTTCTCATATTACCCAAGAACTATCAACTAAATATAATTGCAATACAGTAATAACTAGAAACAATGTCCTGACTACGGAGACTACATTTATATATATGTAGAGACATAGGAGTAAGGACATGGTGCACATTTACATGGCTACGAGATGGGACATCATGACTAAAACTCTCCCACACAGTAATCACTTAACCACCATAATTATGTCTTCAGATGTAAAAAAAAAAAAAAAAAAAAGGAAATAAAGCAAATGGCCATGCAATCCTCGGCAAAAGTCTGATTTTATATTGGTATATTTCTACTTCCTTTTTGACTACTCGATACAATTATGTGAGGTATAAATGCATTGTGGAAATTTTACAAGAGTATTACCCATTTCTGCATTAACAAACAATTTCCATGATATAAATATCCCTCACTATTATCACCTTATAACCTTAATATAAATGAATAAAATGTAATGAACCCTAAGTTACCACATTTTAATTAAAACAGCAAAGATGCAGAATAAAATCCAATGCAAACTCAGATGCGAAGCTAAGCATGACTTCCGCAATACATGCTGATATTGAAAATACCATTATATTTACAGTTTATGCATCACAGCAATCAAGAAATTTGTTACACTCATCCCCCTGGTGTGGTTAGATAAGGTTCGTTAGAACACATAACGTAGCACACCGGAAAAAATCCTCTGTGAAGCAGAAATAGTAATATTACTGGACTACCCATCCCCCAGAGCCAGATGTACATGACTGGGCTTACTGTCAACAAGGACCACTTAAGTCAGTAAACCTGCAGGCTAAACAAACGAAGATTATCATTCCCTAAACCATTTACTTGGTAACATATTTCACGTCATTTCATACTAGTCACTGATTATCACTCATTCCCTCTCTGGTAACACATTCATGCATGCACCATGTTGAAAGATACTGGAAGTTAGAGTAACGATAATTTGCATGGAATAATTCGCCCCCTTTTATCATCTTCTGGGGTGATGCCGTTTCATGGCAGCCACCCACCGCTGACATACCTTCCTTCGTTCTGATAAACATATCAATTTCCGCCATTACGTACACGATGAAGTATGTAGAGCAACATAAGACTTAAATAACGAGACTATCACAGACATAACGACTCGATGAGACGGGTTTGCAGTCTACAACATGGCTCTGGCCACTACTTTAAACACAGGCAATACATAACAATGCACCACTGGACAACATGATTTAACATGGGATTCGCCGAGAGTGATGCTGGGTATAATCTAAATCTCACACAGACAGGGAATACTGACCTGATGTAGGCGAGCGGTGTTCCTAACGATGCCGAACATCTTGAAAAAAACCAAGCAAGTTACTTAAGACGGTCTACGGACGTGGGATGGTTGGGGGGGTAATAGCTCTCCCTCACTGAGTGAATGTCAACACATGACCCGACCTCCAACGGGATCACTAAACCACAGCGTTGTTCTTCGCCCAAGACGAACGAACAGCATCACGCACCGTCTATCATTATTTGGGAGTTTAAAATCGTCTCAGTCAACTTATTATATAATATATATATATATATATATATATATATATATATATATATATATATATATATATATATATATAACACGTAGAAATGTTCTGTAAGTGATGTCTACGACCTAGGAAGGCAATACTCAAATGACTATGTAATTCGAATTATCATTACCTAACATATAATAATCATTATCATTACCTAACATATAAGCTATGACTTCACAATATATAAAGATTATTATTTCATAAAGCAGATACCATAACAACATCCTCAGTCAGTCTGTGTATTCTACATTTGCTCTACATCTCAAAATCTTTTATAATACATCGTTCATTCTAGGAAATGAACTCCACTCGCGTTTCATAATTTGTTATATACCATGATGGATGATATAATTACTTAAAGATTTAATAACATAACGATGGATATCATGGATAATATAATCACTTGAAGATTTAATAACATAACGATGGATATCAGTCTCAATATTAGACCTAAATTTATTAATTGCACCTCCTCTGCATGCGTGACCAGGATCATTACTTAAAAAATAAAAATTCAGCTGCTCATTACAAAACCACATTATTTTGTAATATATATATGTACCGATGTGTTGCTTCATGTTTAATCAGGGAGGCAAAGATTTCTTATTTAACTTTTTAAGAAAATATACTATTGAGATTCGTACTTTTCACTATGCCATGTCAACACCGATCTCCACCATCATTGACACACCAAGATATTTTTATCATTAGCGTCTTAAGAGATTTTTAAAAAATATATATATATATATATATATATATCCCCAAAATAGCTTAAATTCTGAATAATATTAAAGATCTTTTAGGTCCAATTCATACCTGGTTTCAAAATTAGAAAATAACGTATTGGGTTCACCACTTTTAAGTACTTTCATCTACGAAAGTATATAAATTCAAAACTAGTTTTATTAGTATAAATTCAATACTAGTTTTACTAACATGTAATGATCTGTTAACTAAATAAAACACAATCAAAGGTTATTAGCCAGATAATTTCACGAAAGTTAGATTCATGAAAATCTCTTGAAACCCGAACTCAATGGAAATCGCATCTCAAGTTGGAATACAGTTAACCTGAACTAACGGGTCATATAGTTTACCCAACAGATGACAAAATAATTCCACTTGTTCAATTATTTACGTTAAAGTCTGCCCGCCATTTTCGCAATCTCGCCTACTGGGGAGATATTGGCCATGCTCATTAAAAACAATAGGTATGGGGTGTGTCATTAGGGTAATTTGTCTGATTTATGGCATTTCAATATCTTGAGCTTTGATAACTGCTCATCTGCAGTCTCGGTGTTTTGACTTAATACCTTGACCGAAGGACCCCATACCAGTCAACATGCTTGGGGTCTTCAAACTCTTAACCACCACACACGAGTATGGTGGCGTAACCTTCCACCTGATTGATTAGGGTCCGGTGGAAAATCTCAAATAAATCAAACCTAATGCCTAATATTAACCATTGTGCCCAAAGCATCGTTGTGCATACAATATAGCAACAAAAAGTATTCCTCCAACTTCGCCACCTATCCCCTCGAGCCCAAAACAAATTTCAAATGACAAACAAACAAATACATCTGGAAAAGAAAATACCCTGTCACTAACTATCTTTTTTTTATGAAACAAACTTGTATGAGGTTACTGACCTGGAAATTTTATCTGATCTTATTTTGAAGTTCCACAATGGCGACCACTAGCGTAGAGGGTACAGCATTTGCTACACCTGGATTGTCCTTTTTTCAAAAATGAATACATAAATAAATTCTATTCTTTATTCATGTATTCAAAATTTCAAACCGATCCTCATTCTTTTTTTGCGTATGTCATGGCGAATAAAAAATTGCTCCAAACACGTAATTTATTATGCAGATGCTCATTGCACCTATATTTCCGTGTATATGGAGTAATGGGATTTTTTTCACCATTCTTACTTTGATTGCGAATGAAATAAATATGGGCCTTCATCAACTTATTTCACAATTTTGGTTCAACTTATTTGGACCCAATGAAAGTTAAAAGTGCTACCGTGGTTGTGGCGCATCAACTTCTAAATATATTTCACCAAGGCAGCAAAGGTATCATGAAGGTGAATCAGATACAAGTTATCATAGCTACAATTTCATTATTTCAGGCTAAAACTTATTGTTGAGCCACTTGCGACTGGTTCACTAGTGGATCATTTTGAAAAGCTACCTTAACTAAAGGTTGGTTGGGTTAAATGAAAGCTTATCGACCACCAGGATCATTAAGGCCGTTTTTATCATTAACAACCGGAAAATTCAAGAATATCTTCATGGATCAAAGATAATGTTTGTGACTGGAGACACTCTCTGTATATGGACCATGAACCGCATTCTGTTGCTCGGTTGACTGCTTGTGCTCGCAACCCTATAACGAACGATTGGAATATTTCAGAAACATTTCTCTCTCTCATATCTTAGTTAATTCTACAACCTTATACACTTATCATACATGTGGCCTATGTATTCTATACACTATAGTTAATTCTACAACCTTATACACTTATCATACATGTGGCCTATGTATTCTATACACTATGTGACTCAAATCCTAAAAAAAAAAAGGTGTTTTCATTTCGCCTTGTCGACATGCCAATCTGCAGTTCTGTTGTAACAGCCTGATTTTTTGTTTTTATTAAATATATGGTTCAACGGAAGTTTAAAATTCTACAGCAAAGCCCTGGTGTTACCCAGGATCCATTTCTGAATGCTCCTGCTGCCCAAGACTGTGCTACTTTCAGTAGTAGGGAAATGTACATTCCTTGGGAGTAAGAGGTTCTTAGACGAGACTACTTCTTAAGGTGACAATACAGCCTTGCTAAAGGTTGGAGGTTTGTATGTTATATTAAGGTGCGCGTTCATATGCACTTTATTCATATACCTCCGCGTTGTACAGTTAGGTTCGGTAAAATGCCATCTGCTGGCTATGAGAAATGACCGGTGTAAACCCCGTTGCTCACCAACGTGAGGCGAAGGGTATTCGAGTACTTAGTATTGGAATAGTTATGTCTAATTAGCCAGGCCCATAGCCTAGCGGTTACAGCATTCCTGCCTCTTGGACAGGGGTTCCGGGTTCGATCCTGGCTGATGGAGGTTTGTATGTTCTATGGTGTGCGTTCATATGCACTTAAATCATATATATATATATATATATATATATATATATATATATATAGAGAGAGAGAGAGAGAGAGAGAGAGAGAGAGAGAGAGAGAGAGAGAGAGGTCACAGCGGTGTGCGTGATCTAGTGTATGCATATGACTACCAAGAAAATTAACACGGTAACTTTAAGTGCGCTTTCGAGTACTGATCACATCGTTAGGGGTAGACATCCGGTAACCCTTGTTTACTAATGCCTGTTCTAAGTCTTCTATCTCGTTCTTGTATCTCCCCTGACGATGAGATTATACGAAAGTGCACTTAACGTATCGTGTTTCATTTTCGCGGTAGCGCAAGGAAACAAACGAAAGAATGGCCCAACCCACCAACATACACACACACACACACACACATATATATATATATATATATATATATATATATATATATATATATATATATATAAGAACGCCCACACACGCACATATACATACCCATACATTTCAACGTATACTACACAGACATATACATATATCGCATGCACATATTCATTCATACTGCCTTCATCCATTACCGCCGCCACACATGGAATGCCACCCAACTCCCCCCGCGTGCGCGCGAGGTAGCGCTAGGAAAGGACAACAAAGGCCACATTCGTCCACATTCAGACTATAGCTGTCATGTGTAATGCACCGAAACCACAGCTCCCTTTCCACGTCCAGGCCCAACGGAACTTCCCATGGTTTACCCTAGACGCTTCACATGCCCTGGTTCAATCCATTGACACCACATCGACTCCAGTACACCACATCGTTCCAATTCATTCTGGCTTAATTCAGTCCACTGATGGCATGTCACCCCATCTCAACCCCATACACCACATTGCCCCAGTTCATTAAATCCAGTGCATGCTGCCTTTCACCCTCTTGCATGTTTAGGATCAAGCACTCAAAACTTTATCCACCCCACATGCCATCTCCAACTTGGCCTACCCATTTTCCTTGTCCCTCCAACTTCTGACATAAATGTAAATATACATTTTGTCAACCTCACCTTACATATTCTCCCTGCATGTCCAAACAATTTCAGCACATCATCTTTAGCTCTCTGAAGCATACTTTTCTTATTGCCACACCTTTCTGTTAATATAGACTGTTACTAGAAAGACTGGAAAGTCAAGCAAACAGCTGATCCACATATCTCCTGCTACTCTTGAAATGACATTGTTCCTCCCCAGTCTGATGCTCTGTACATCCCACCACCCTGTCAATCACCACTCTTCCATACTACTTATCGGGTACATTCAACAAAATTATAACTAATTTGAGCACCTTTGTTTTCCTTGCCTTTCACAAGAAATTCAATCACATTACTATTCACTTGAAGCGTCTTGCCACATTTCATGACACAAAGTTTTCACCATTTCTCTTTTCACCAAACCATCTTCCATGACACATTTTGTAGACTACCTTCAAAATATTCATGCAATCTTCTCTTCACTTAATCTCTATCAGTTAACACTTCCGTTTTCCCCTTTCATTCATGTTCCCATTCATTCCATTGTTTTTCTTACACTATCAACCTCCAACCAAAACATTTTCTTATTCTCTGATACTCACTCACCTAAACCTCATTATCTCCCTTTTTCAGTCCTTGTTTCTTCCTCTTGACATCTTGATGCTTTCTCTTGTACACCTTCCATCCTTCATGCTCCTTCCGAGTATGTAATGCCTATGTATGTTTCTTTTCTCTTTTACTATCATCTTAACTTCATCATGTCACCACTAGCTACCCTTTACCACATGCCTACCTACCACTTACTTCTCTTGTAAATGCTAGGACTGCTTCCTAAAATACCTCTCATTCCTCACCCACACCCTTAGCCTTACTTACTTTCTGCCATTCTTCACTCAATCTCTTCTGGTATCTCTTCATACAAACCTCTTTTTACAAGCTCACTTACTTTCTTCATTCTATTCTCGATTGTATCATTTCCATTTTACTGAAAGCTTAACAAATCTTTGCCCTCATCTACACCATGTGAAGATCAGACTTTCCACCAGCTGCCCCTCTCAGCACAATCACTTCAAACAGTCACTCTAGCATGCCGATCAATTAGCATGTAATCAAATAATGCCCGCTTACCATCTTTCCTATTCCCTCCATGTATACTTATGTATGTTCCTCTTTTTACACCAGGTATCCCTATCATCTGTCCTTTATCAGCACACAACTCGACAAGTTGTTCAAAATTTCCAATCATATCACAGAATACCATCTCTATCTATCCTATATCTCTGATGCATGTTCCCATCTGCAACTCCCTCAAAGGGGTGGCCATGACAATAGAGTTGATAACGAGTGAACTCCAGTTCTTAGCCTTTCATGCCTCATCCTTAACAGGCCACTGGCACAGGGCAACTCAAGCACAGTGTTTGCAGAGGGTCCTACCTAATGTTCCTACTGACTACTTCTGACTAATACTCCTATCTATGTTTCTATCAAACGCTCCTGCCTAAATGTTCCTAGCCACTGCTTTTATCTCTTGCTCCTATCACCTTGCCACGGGCAGGGCTAGCACACAGTGCTCACTGCAAGAAAATTTAGAGTTAAGAAGAATGAGATATATGAGTTAAGTGTTGTTAAATGTTATGTATAACAAGAAGAGATTGCATGTTTGTGTACTGAATGCCAGTAGTTCACGTGTGGGTAAGGCAGAAAGAAAAGATGGCTACCTGGGTTAGAGGAGTGCAACATGACAGCCATGTGCTGGCTCACTATGTACCCGTCATTAACCCTCTCAATACCCAGATGGGTAGTTCCGGTAATATACCTCCCTGCTTGGAGGCTGCCTACCAGCTACAAGAACTACTTCATAGAAATCAACCCTAGGGTAATTATAAATAAACAGAGCAAGAAACAGTTTGACTCAGAAAATAATAAAAACACAAGACAGAGGTGTGGTAATATGAAGTTTGGTTGAGAAAGCTCAATCTGATGTTCTGAAATGGTTTGGACATATGGAGAGAATAAGCAAAGCGAGGTTAACAGAAAGGATATAGGAGTCAGAGTGAGGAGAGGCTGATAAAGAGGATATGTGTCAGAAGTGGAAAGGACAAGGAGAAGGGATGACCAAATTGAAGTTGGAAGGATGGAGTCAAAAAGATTTTGAATGCCTGGGGCCTGAACATACAGGAGGGTGAAAAGCATTTATGAGGTAGAGTTAACTGCAGTGATGTGGTATACATTGGGCAAAGTACTGTAAATGGACTGAACCAGGGCATATAAAGAAGCTGAGGAAAGCCTGGAAAGGTTTATGGTGCCTGTTTGAGGGTATGGGACAGTGGCTGTCTATAAGGGCAAAAGGGTGTCTGGAGATATAGCAGTCCTGAAAGTATTGCATGGAAGCAAGTGTTAGGGCTTGAATGCAAATGAAAGGAGGGTGAATGTACTGGAAATGAAATGCCTTAAGATGACATGATGTGTAAACTGAATTGACTGGGTGAAGAGTGAGGTGTAAGAGATGGGTGCAGTAGTAAGTGCAGTGCAACTTATTGAGGAGGTGACCAGGATGTGGCAAAGCGTTACTCAAATATAGAAAAGATACACAAAGACTGACTAACAGAATCTATGCGCCAAAAGTAGAGGAAGCAAGGGGGATAGGGAGACCTGGGAGATGGATGGACTTGGGAGTATTAGGGCCAGACCATGAAGGACAGTGAGAGGTATGTATTGGATAGAATGAATGGAGTCAAAGTAAACTAGGGTTATCTGCAGGGCTTGGCTATGGATGGTATGTTCCAATTTCAGTATACTAATCACAGAAGCCAGATAGTTATTCGTGTCAATAGAGCCTTGTATACAATAACAACTAAAATGCAGATATTTACTATACAATGAATCAAACTGGAATTTGGTTTGAACATGGGACATATGGTAATATTCTGATGAAAGGCACATAGGGAAATATGCAAGAAATGTGCAAAATCTTGGGTCAACACATACTCAAGACTGTGTTATGGAGTATGATGACCATTGATAGTATGTTAATGTATCTTGATAGTTCTGATGAAGTCAAATAAAAACCATATAACTATATATTCAATAAATTCATTTATATTGTTAATATTGCTCTTTCCATGGTTTCAGTTCTATATGAAAATAGTACAAAACTAAACACCATTTCTAAATGAAAATACAATTATGAAGTGAATTCAAATATAAGAGGATTCCCATTTTCCTTCTTTCTATAACTATTTTCCTGGTGTTCTGCTGGGATATTATAAACCTAGCATAATTACTTGATATAACTATATTATTTATTTCCACCAACGGCACCACTTCAAAATATATTTTGGAAGTAGACATACAGTAACTTTTTCATCTGTCATCCTGAGGATTACACTGAATATGGTTCTAGAAGATACAGTTTACAACTGTTCGCAACCACAGACATAAACTCTAATGATAAGGATTACATAAAATTCAAAAGTATAATCATGTCTCAAAATTATCTTAAATTGTACTAGGAGTAGGATGAACTCTTAAGCATTTAGTGTTAAAAATCAAAATTAGTAAAATCATAAAAGCAGAATTTATGTCTGAAGTAACGACATGTTTCTTATTCAGTACAGTAGAACCTTCAAATTTATGAAATCAAATATCTTTTGACGTGTGGCATTCATATCCAAGATACACTCAGGGGTATACCCACAAGAAATTAGGAACTTTATTTTGTTTGCATTCAACAGCAGTAATGTCTCCCTGAAAGATAAACATTATAATGATAATATGTAAATAAACATATAATAAAAGAATAAACAATAGCATTATAAATGAATATGAGATAGCTAATACTCAGATTAAGTACAGTGCTTTCTCATTGTGCTCATGACACTATTATCACCTGATGCATATGGAATAGTTCATTGTCACTCATGCTATATTTACATTCGGACAAACAATTGGTCCTTAAAATTTACCGAGTAGCACAATGACACCGTAGTACACCTACTGGAAACATAACATTTAGAGTATAAAAACCTGAAGTGGATCAAATGAATAAACAGTGAAACTGGGCTACTGGCTGCATCAGCTGAGTGAAAATCTGAGCACATGACAAGCAAAACTAGCTATTACAAAAAAAAATTCTGAAAGAAAATTTCAAGTTCGCAATTCATATATTTACACAGGATTTCAAGGTTCTACTGTAAATGTAATAATAGAAGATATTTATTCAAATAATGGATAGAAATGTGAAAAGGATAATTTCAATGTTGGATGTCTTATTGCCTTAGCCATTTTATTGAAAATTGCTACACATAATATATCTGCTATGTTCTACTGTACAAGGGGTCTTGGTCAGAACAGACAAACCGGGCCGAGCAGTCGCACCACCAGAGCGACATACACCCAGGGAGTCATACCCAGTTGACTCAACTGGGTCATGAGTCAGTTTGTTGTTGATGAAAGTGTGATTTAACCTAGGCCAAGATGAGATTTGTTGCTGAGGAGGTGAGATTAACCTAGGCTGTGAGGTGTTTTGTGGCTAGCTAAGTGTAGTGAGATGAGGTTGGATTCAAGGTTGTAAGTTCAATAAATTAATAATGGGTCATTGTATCACACACATAACAGTGAAATCTCTCAAGCAGATAAGGGGTTGGTGATGATAAAATCATATACCCAAGATGATAACAGAATGTGTTGCAGAGTCAACACCCCAGGTGTGGTAGTCGAGTCTGGCGGTGGTGGTGCATCCTGGGCAATAATATTTAGTGATTTACATTTGGCGTTGGTTGAATGGGCAGCAGTGAAGTAAATCATACTGCTGAACTAAGGGTTGTGGTGGTACTTGTGGTGGTGAGGTGGTGGTGAGGTGGTGGAAGTGGTGATAGTCATGGTGGTGGTGGTGATTGAAGAGGTAATAATGGTGGTGTTGGGTCATGGACAGAGTGGGTGGGGTGGCCGTTGTGGTTAAAACAGTTTAACATAGGGAGTCTAGAAGAAAGATAAAGAGATAGATTTGGACATGACAAATAATAAATTATTCCTACATCTACAACACTTGGATAGATCTGTACAGAATAGAGACAGGTCATCACTTCCAGTCCGGTACGTAAGCTAACACAAAGTAGTCTGAATAAAAGACTTCCCATCTGATATTACATGAGTTGGGCCTGAGGCCAGAACAGTCTGAGTAATACTAGTGAGAACAGACATTGCTGTCTTTTGCACATGTGGAGGGCAGATCACGTGCCAAGGTCCCAGAGGTCCCAGGCTGGGGGATTTGTACATGAGTGCTGGGCCCTAAATTTCAGGTTCCAGCTGGCTCTGGGCCAACACCCTGGGGGGTCGGGTCCATGTTCCGGTCCTTCCCAGGAGCACATCCCAGGGTGACGTTGGTGGTAGTGAGGGGGAACTGCTGATGCCTGGGACTGGGGAGTTTTCTCATGAGGAGAAAATTGTGGGCACTCTTACAAGGGTCCAGCCAGGAGACAGGCAGCACTGGTTGTCCAGTTGAGGCATGTGGACACCCATGAGCAATGAAGGTCTATGAAAATATCTACATCTCCATTTTACCCTTGGCTGCCCTAGTCTCCTGATACTGCTGTTCAGGTTATGGTTCTTGGATCTTAAATGAGTGAAATTGAGAAAACATATCAAATAATGATAATAATAATTTTGTTTCCTACAAGATTCACATAGAAAGCACAATGAATGACACAACAGACTTATCATCAAACAGCAGAAATCAGAGCCATTTTTTTTTCACTTCTCTTAGAACTGGGTATGCAAGAAGTCATACTTTTAAGCCATTTTCTTTTGGTGCTCATCCTGCCTTTTCCAGACTTTGTAAGGTAAATCACTAGTGTTTCTAATCACACGTCATTTCCACTGTAGGATAGCACTCCATCACCGGAGTTCTGCGTTTTGATTCACTTGATGAGAACTGTGTTGAGGGCTGAGATACCAGTTCCTCGTGAGAGTAAGCAAGGACCCATCGTCCCATCATCACTCCACCGCACACAGAATCACATCACCATAATAATGTGGCAAACTGTCACTGTGAAGACACAGTCACCACACACTTGCACTCACATGTTGCCCTCATTACCGAGCTTTGACATGTCCTCAACAGCTGGGGATGAGGGGGGCTTGTCAACCCCAGACTAGTGCCATGTCACAGGTTCTGCAGGGAGCTGAGAGCTAGTTCAAAGGGTAAAGTGGGGATGGGAGAGGGTCACGTCACGGCATGAAGTAGTCTGGATGATCTGGTGGAACGTCCTTTTCAAATCGCTTTGCTTCTTCTTGCATACTCTCCTTGATCTTTAGAATGGCAGCTGACTCATTCTGGTCCTGAAATGAGATAAGCACAAATCCTCAGATGTCATGTCCAATTGAGATTGTTCTGATATTCTATTGTTAAACTTAAAATATATATATACATATATATATATATATATATATATATATATATATATATATATATATATATATATATATATATATATATATAAAACTATCAAAACAATTTGGTATGTACTGGACAAATAAAGTAAACCAACACAAACACAGTAAAATGGTGTAATAATAAAATACTGGTTAGTCCTCAAAAATAACAAAAGAAGCTTAAAAGCCAGGCCCTTGACCAAAAGGCTTTACCATGTAGGTGTGGCAGTTTTTTAGGTGGCACATATAATCCACTTTGCAATCTTGCATAATAATAGCATTAACCGTAAGTGTGTAGCATGTGAAGTCTACATATACGCAGAACTTTACAGAGGTACATTAGAGAACACTCAAGAGAGGCAACCAATGGTGTGCTGAGAACCAATTCAAGTGGCTCAGATCTGTAGGGTCTTGTCAGGAGGATGTGCTATAAGACTGCATATTCTGCATAAAGCCCACCATTACTTGTAACTCACACCACAACTTAATAACCATATGTCTTTATCAAAGTTTTTTCTTTAAAATATAAGATAAAAAATTCGTATCGGATGAAAAAAAAATGCAAAACAAAGCAAAAATCTACACAGAGGTCTGCAGTTGACAAGGGAAAATATTCAAACCTGACTAGACCCATTTCTTTGTGGTAAGATCAGCCATTGCCAGCAGTACTCAAAGTGGCTATAATGTTTGTTTTCTCATTTACAACAAAAAGAAAACAAGCCTTATAATTAATGGCCAAGGCTTACAATAGGTGATCCTGCCAGCTGTAAGAGTTGAGAAATGATTACATCTACACAGTTCAGTGGGTTGGCCCACCAGAGGTTCTGGGTGGCCAGCTCCCATTATCTGGGGAACACCTACATCCTACATTCACATCAACAACTGACAAATTTCTATCTTAGAATTCTAAAGTACAGCATGCAATACTTACTAATTCATCTTGAAATCAAATAATTCTAAAAGAAGAGAATTTAAATTCAGAGTAAAATCTCATGAGATAATAAAAAATATCAAAGAGAACTACAATATAAATGTCAGTTGTATGTGTTCCCCATGTGGTCATGAAACATCTAGACAGCCTCCACCACCAGTGCCCCAGGCGCCAGAGTCGAGTGGCACCACACAGCTACACAGCCATGCACCAAGAGTCCTACACCAGTGTCTCAGTGTGTTCCATGGTCCCTATGATGTCCTTGTGTAATGAAGAACGAGCAAGCCCTAGGTGGTGTGTATGTTGCATCCAACAGTCCAAGTGTCCATGAATAAGAAAAAAGTGTAAACAGTTAAGTGTGGCATTTCTTTCAAAAAGCAGACAGATATTCATTAGCTCCAGACATTTCCCTATAAGAATAAAAATGCCTGACAATCCATGTGGTTTCCCCAATTCTTTACATTTAAGTACTGAAATTCCCTAAACACTAAAAGGCAGTGCAATGTGCCTTGACATAACAAAAATAAAGTATTCTTGCTTGTGAAATCCTCTTAGTATCATTCAGATGCTAGTTTACCTTATTTGTGGTTAAGTTCCATATCTGTTATTAAATCTGCTAGGAAAATTACTGAAAATTTCTCTTGGCTTGGTTTGCAGTGAAAACAAACATAATATTATGCTGCCTTCCTATCTTATATGATGTACTATAAAAACTCATCAGGACCAACAATCAACGTTACCATACATAACTTCTATATAGATTGTGTAAAAATATGCCAAATTATACATTCATAGTAGGGTAATGCACACAATAACTTTTCAACACATTTTTGTAACTAATAACTCCATGCCTTTGGATGCAAAAGACTCAACATAGATATTCGCTCTGAAATTCTTCAAGCTGATTTTGCTGGCATATACAAATCCATGTTTTCACAACATGTGAGTATTCTTTTCTCTCCTTAAAAAAAAAAGCTGCTTAATTTGTGTTAGCAACACTAACAAAAGAAGGCCAAAGTTTTAATTGCTTGTCAGCTAACGTAATAAATACAGGAACTCTTTCAACTATATATGAACCAAACACACATAGGCAGCAGCTTCACTTGTGGTAGCCAGGCTAACAAAAGGTAAGCTAAGTAACTTATGACTTCAAAAACAAAAGAAAGAAACATGCTTTATTTATGCATTAACCAAAAACATTCAACAAGTGGCTGCTTCCATTGTATGTTAGCCAAATAGATAAATGCTGCTGCACTTCAGGGTTAGCAAAACTTAAAAACTAGTGGGAAGCTATCTCACTAGTGTTAAATAAAAATGTAGAATTCTTCAGTTAATGTTTCAAGCACTGTTACGTATTTTAAAATATGACAGTTCTGAGATGTTGAAATAAAAATTAATGGAAAAATTTCCATAAGTCACTAAGGTCTTGTGTTTTAATTTAGAAAAGATGAAACAGAAGGAGGATCCAAGCAAGGAGTGCTCATCCTTCTTGAAGACTCTGGCTGGGGTGGCTGAACATGTGTGGATGTAATTAAGATGATAAGAAAGAAGAGACAGGTCAAAGTTTGAGGAAAGGAACCTGGATGCTAAAGCTCTGAGTCAAACAAAGCTCAAGTGTGAATGGAGTTGCACAACTGTTGAAGCGGAAGTTGTGGGAATGGGTGACAGAGTGTAAGGAGGTGAGCTCCAGACTGATATGGGCTAAAATTAAAGTGAACTTTAAGAGATGGGTGATTGTGAGGGCTTATGCATCCATGCAACTAGCTGCTCCTAAAGACAAATACTTTGAGAACAACTGCTGAAGCGGAAGTTGTGGAAATGGGTGACACAGTGTAAGGAGGTGAGCTCCAGACTGATATGGGTTAAAATCAAAGTGAACTTTAAGAGATGGGTGATTATTCAGGCTTATGCATCCATGCAACTAGCTGCTCCCAAAGGCAAATACTTTGAGAACAGCTGAGTAACTGTGTCAACAGTTTTGATGCACAAGTTAAGGTATTAGTAATGGGTGCTTTGAATAAGAAAGTAAAGTAGCAGATGAGAGTATAATTGGGGAACATAAGGTATTTAGTGAGGTGAACAAGAATAGTGAACAACTTATGGATTTGCATGCTTAAGGAAGACTGTTGACTGGGAATACCTAGTATAAACAGAGTACATACACAAGTGAGTTGGAAAGAAAGTATGGGATGATGAAATACAGTTCCTAAAGAGAGAGCTGTATGGTTGGTACTTACTGAGAGGGACTGCAAGTAACTGGGAGATGTGCAAAAGAAAGTGGAAGGAGGTCAAGAGGAAGGTGCAGTGGTTGAAAATGAGAGCAAATGAGAGTTGGGGTGAGTGAGGTCAAGAGGAAGGTGCAGTGGTTCAAAATGAGGGCAAATGAGAGTTGGGGTGAGTGAGTATCAGCAAACTTCAGGGAAAAAAAGATGTTCTGGAGGGAGGTTAATAGTGTGAAAAAAATGAAAAAAACATGGGAACATCAGAGGGGGCACATGGGGAATTTGTAACAGATAGTGATAAGAAGAGGAGATGGAGTGAGTATTTTGAAGGACTACTGTATGTGCTTGATGATAGGGTGGCAGATGCAAGGTGTTTGGACTGGGGAGGTATGCAAAGTGAAAGAGTGATGGAAAGTGGTGTGGTGAAAAGAGACGTGGTGGTAAATGCCTTGCATAAGATGAAATGTGGCAAGGCAGCTGAAGTGGATGGTACCACTGTTGAATTTCTTTAGAATGGGGATGACTGTGCGGTCCACTGGTTTGTTCGGATTTTCAATGTATGTATGGATCATGGTAAGGTGAACGAGAATTACTGGAAAGCATGTATAGAGCCACTTTATGTATAAAGGCACTGGGACAAAGGTGAACATCCAAACTAAAGAGGGATAAGTTTGTTAAGTGTACCAAGATGTATGTGAGTGTGGTGACTGAGACTAAAAGGGTAAGGGTATGTACAGAGCATATGATTGGGAGATACAATGTGGATCAGGTGTTTGCTTTAATATGTCTGAAAAATACTTAGGGAAACAGAAGGATTAGTATTAGACATTTTTGGATATTGAAAAAGAATATGATAGGGATGACAGACAAATATATGGCATAGGAGACAGCTACTAGGAGCAGTGAGTTTTTATCGAGTAAGGCATGCATACGAGTAGGTAGACAAAAGTTGTTCCCGGTGAAGGTGGGTCTATGGAAGGGATGTCTAATGTCATCATGGCTGTTTAATTCATTTATGAATAGGGTAGTGAGGGACATAAATGCCAAAGTCTTGGACATAAATGCCAAAGTCTTGGAGAGAGGGGTATGTAAGCAGTCTGTAGTGGGTGAAAGGGGGGGGGGGGGGGGTTTGGAAGTGAGTGAGTTGTTTGCTGATGACACAGTCCTGGTGGCAGATTCAAGCAAGAAACTGCAGAAGTTTAGGAGCGTGTGTGAAGGAAGGTAATTAAGATTAAATATGAATAAAAGCACTGTTATTAGGTTTAGCAGTGCAGAACTGGTCTAGTTGGGGTGTCAGTTTGAGTGGAGAAAATCTGGAGGTAGTATAATGTTTTACACACCTGGATATGGTCATGGCAGCAAACAGAACCATTGACACGAGTCACAGGGTTGGTGAGGGGGTGAGGGTTCTGGGAGCATTAAGGAATGTGTGGAGAGATTGTTATTTGGGAGGGCAAAAATGGGTTCCTAGAAAATGGAGTGCTGAGTGAAACATTTCTCTAAGGGATTATTATACTACTGCATATATGGAGACGAGCTCCTGTTGACATTTTATTTACATGTAAGAAATATATAGTATTGTGTTTGAGGGTAGAGGTAACAATAAACAAAAATTATTACAGTAACATATCTTCCCTAATTACGGAGTAACAAATAAACAATGTACAGTATTGTCTCATGAACGATAGTCATTTGATGAATCATAATGATGATTGCAGTAGAATGAGAAAAAAAGGCAGTGTGTTAGTGAGAAATGGCAGGTGGGAGGGAGGTGGGCACAGGATATCATAAGGCTCTGCTCTAGATGAAGATAATCCATCTCTGCAACACCGAAATTATGACTTAGGTGGTGATATAGTGGAAATGGTGATGGTGGAGATGGAGGTGGGGGAGATTGTGGTAAATGGTGAGGTAGTGATGCATCTACTGGTTTCTCTGTGCAACAGCACTGAAAGATGCCATCGAACAGCTAATGTCTACCCACAAAATTGAAAGCAAGTATAAATGAGCAACAAGTATCTCTTCAACACTGCTATGTAATATCTTGTATTATGAAGAGAGAGCAGATAGGTGTGGTAACAATGCATTGCCAAGCACTCCTCACAACAACTGACAGTCAACCTATCACCACACCTGTCACTTTGACTAGCTTTGCTTAGCCAACCTTCCATTTTTCTAACAAAATGCTCCTTGAACAAATCGCCTTCATTGCTGTTAACTTCATGTCCATCATGGCAGAAGCTTTTCTCGTCTGCACTTATGTAGTCAATTTGAAACCATCACCGACATCAACCTGACACTCACCAGCTTCCAACCACCTCAACACTTGTAATTTCACATCCAAGGACAGACTTTTCCCTGACACTTTAGATGCACTAGTACACTAGATCTTGTAGGCAATTTTCTATACATTAAAGTTTAAAAATAATCACAATAATACCCAAAAATCAGTGAATCAGCAAGATTGTGTGCACTGTGTAAGCACAGAAAATTTGTACTGTACTAACAGAGAGCACTTGGTGCTGATTGCATATTTGTGTATTTCTTTATGGCACTCTAACTGGCCAACTGAGTACAAACAAAGTGAGCTGCTTTCAACGTGCTATGAGAGTTTGGACTCATGGCTTCTGACTTTTTGACTTCTTTTAAGGTTAATGACCAGTGTTCGGACTCATGAATTTTGACTTCTTTTAAGGTTTTTCACCTTTTTTTTTCTAGTAAAATCAGAGCACTAAGATGCACTAACAGCACTATAAATAAACACTGCTCTATGAGGCTGAGCTAACCAGGGCATTAGTGTAAAAAACCATAATGTCATGTTGATCAATGAAGATAAAACCTATACTAGACAGAGGAAAAAATCAAGGAGCCCTAAATTTTGGTCCATGCTCTAGTAACATCTTTAGGAATAAATAGCTCCTAAAATTATTCCTTTGTTTTTCCAAAGTGGGGTTCATCTTCATATATATATATATATATATATATATATATATATATATATATATATATATATATGTATTTTTTTTTTTTTTGCTTTGTCGCTGTCTCCTGCGTTTGCGAGGTAACGCAAGGAAACAGACGAAAGAAATGGCCCAACCCACCCCCATACACATGTATATACATACGTCCACACACGCAAATATACATATCTACACAGCTTTCCATGGTTTACCCCAGACGCTTCACATGCCCTGATTCAATCCACTGACAGAACGTCAACCCCGGTATACCACATCAATCCAATTCACTCTATTCCTTGCCCTCCTTTCACCCTCCTGCATGTTCAGGCCCCAATCACACAAAATCTTTTTCACTCCATCTTTCCACCTCCAATTTGGTCTCCCACTTCTCCGTGTTCCCTCCACCTCCAACACATATATCCTCTTGGTCAATCTTTCCTCACTCATTCTCTCCATGTGCCCAAACCATTTCAAAACACCCTCTTCTGCTCTCTCAACCACGCTCTTTTTATTTCCACACATCTCTCTTACCCTTATGTTACTTACTCGATCAAACTACCTCACACCACACATTGCCCTCAAACAACTCATTTCCAGCACATCCATCCTCCTGCGCACAACTCTATCCATAGCCCACGCCTCGCAACCATACAACATTGTTGGAACCACTATTCCTTCAAACAACCCATTTTTGCTTTCCGAGATAATGTTCTCGACTTCCACACATTCTTCAAGGCTCCCAGAATTTTCGCCCCCTCCCCACCCTATGATCCACTTCCGCTTCCATCCGCTGCCAGATCCACTCCCAGATATAGTAAAAGCTTTGCGGAAGATGAAAGCCGGCAAGGCAGCAGGTTTGGATGGTATTGCAGTGGAATTTATTAAAAAAGGGGGTGACTGTATTACTGACTGGTTGGTAAGGTTATTTAATGTATGTATGACTCATGGTGAGGTGCCTGAGGATTGGCGGAATGCGTGCATAGTGCCATTGTACAAAGGCAAAGGGGATAAGAGTGAGTGCTCAAATTACAGAGATATAAGTTTGTTGAGTATTCCTGGTAAATTATATGGGAGGGTATTGATTGAGAGGGTGAAGGCATGTACAGAGCATCAGATTGAGGAAGAACAGTGTGGTTTCAGAAGTGGTAGAGGATGTGTGGATCAGGTGTTTGCTTTGAAGAATGTATGTGAGAAATACTTAGAAAAGCAAATGGATTTGTATGTAGCATTTATGGACCTGGAGAAGGCATATGATAAGAGTTGATAGAGATGCTCTGTGGAAGGTATTAAGAATATATGGTGTGGGAGGCAAGTTGTTAGAAGCAGTGAAAAGTTTTTATCAAGGATGTAAGGCATGTGTACGTGTAGGAAGAGAGGAAAGTGATTGGTTCTCAGTGAATGTAGGTTTGCGGCAGGGGTGTGTGATGTCTCCATGGTTGTTTAATTTGTTTATGGATGGGGTTGTTAGGGAGGTGAATGCAAGAGTTTTGGAAAGAGGGGCAAGTATGAAGTCTGTTGGGGATGAGAGAGCTTGGGAAGTGAGTCAGTTGTTGTTCGCTGATGATACAGCGCTGGTGGCTGATTCATGTGAGAAACTGCAGAAGCTGGTGACAGAGTTTGGTAAAGTGTGTGAAAGAAGAAAGTTAAGAGTAAATGTGAATAAGAGCAAGGTTATTAGGTACAGTAGGGTTGAGGGTCAAGTCAATTGGGAGGTGAGTTTGAATGGAGAAAAACTGGAGGAAGTGAAGTGTTTTAGATATCTGGGAGTGGATCTGGCAGCGGATGGAACCATGGAAGCGGAAGTGGATCATAGGGTGGGGGAGGGGGCGAAAATTTTGGGAGCCTTGAAAAATGTGTGGAAGTCGAGAACATTATCCCGGAAAGCAAAAATGGGTATGTTTGAAGGAATAGTGGTTCCAACAATGTTGTATGGTTGCGAGGCGTGGGCTATGGATAGAGTTGTGCGCAGGAGGATGGATGTGCTGGAAATGAGATGTTTGAGGACAATGTGTGGTGTGAGGTGGTTTGATCGAGTAAGTAACGTAAGGGTAAGAGAGATGTGTGGAAATAAAAAGAGCGTGGTTGAGAGAGCAGAAGAGGGTGTTTTGAAGTGGTTTGGGCACATGGAGAGAATGAGTGAGGAAAGATTGACCAAGAGGATATATGTGTCGGAGGTGGAGGGAACGAGGAGAAGAGGGAGACCAAATTGGAGGTGGAAAGATGGAGTGAAAAGGATTTTGTGTGATCGGGGCCTGAACATGCAGGAGGGTGAAAGGAGGGCAAGGAATAGAGTGAATTGGAGCGATGTGGTATACAGGGGTTGACGTGCTGTCAGTGGATTGAATCAAGGCATGTGAAGCGTCCGGGGTAAACCATGGAAAGCTGTGTAGGTATGTATATTTGCGTGTGTGGACGTGTGTATGTACATGTGTATGGGGGGGGTTGGGCCATTTCTTTCGTCTGTTTCCTTGCGCTACCTCGCAAACGCGGGAGACAGCGACAAAGTATAAAAAAAAAAAAAAATATATATATATATATATATATATATATATATATATATATATATATATATATATATATATATATATACATATATATATATATCTTTCTTTTCTTTCATACTGTTCGCCATTTCCCGCATTAGCGAGGTTGCGTTAAGAACAGAGGACTGGACCTTTGAGGGAATATCCTCACCTGGCCCCCTTCTCTGTCCCTTCTTTTGGAAAATTAAAAAAAACGAGAGGGGAGGATATATATATATATATATATATATATATATATATATATATATATATATATATTCTATAATTCTTTTTATTATACTTAGTCACTGTCTCCAGCGTTAGCGAGGTAGCGCAAGGAAACAGATGAAAGAATGGCCCAATCCACCCACATACACATGCATATACATAAAAGCCCACACATGCACATATACATACCTATATATCTAAACTTATACGTACATATACATACACAGACTTATACACATGTACATATTCATGTTCCACTAACAAAAGGTTACAACAATATCAAAAAGTCACCTTTGGTGAGGCTAGAGCATTGGGATTGCCTCAGCTGACAAGGGGACCTAAACATACTCCAAAGGTGGTCTAATAGGAAGCTGATGGAATCTAACTAGAGCAAATGTAAAGATAATGAGGATATGACAAAGTGAAAGAAGGCCTCAAAATTATTAATATCTGGTAGGGAATAAGCTTAGCTATCTTAATTCTGATAGCATCTTTGTTCCCCTCCTCTGGACCTCCTCTTTGTGCTGCTTTAGGGGAGATACTCAAAACTGAGAAACATATTCAAATCATTTACTCTATGGACAACTTGCTAAATATTCCCTTATCAACATAACGGAAAGTTATTCTGATATTTACAAGAAAACGGTTTGTCGCCTTTACTATTATCCTAAATAAGAGACTCTTGTGACAGGTTAGAAACAAATCTAACTACTAAGTCCTTCTAACACACAATCCTAAAGTATATTCCCTGTTAGATAATAATCATATCTCAGGTTGCTATCCCCAAATCTCTTAAATAACTGTTCACTGTCCATGTCAATGACATGTTAAAATCTTTTAAAGGTTCTGATTAGGTCACCCCTTATTCTCCTCTCTTCCAAGTTGGGTACATCTAATGTTTTTAGCCCTTCCCTGTAACTTAGCTCTATTAATTCAAGTACCATCTTTCCTGCCACCCTCTGGACCTTCATTATTCAGATCTTTGTGCTTCTTTAGGTGTGGTGACCAACCCTGAATAGCATATTCTTGTTTCGGCATTATGCAGGACATGAACAGCTTGCTAGATATTTCTTTATCCATATACTTAAAAGCTATCCCAATATTCGCCAATGACAGTTTGTCTCCTTTATTGGTTCCTAAGGTGGGACTGGCAACAAGTTAGGGATAATGTCGACTCTACAGTACCTCAAACAAACACAACCCTAAGACTTGTTTCTTTCTAAATAATAATCATACTGAGGTTGTCGTTCACTCTGCACCATCCTCAGTATTCTGCATTTTCTCAGACTGAATCTCATAAACCATATACCAGACCAACTTTGGGGAGTGCTTAGGTCATCTTGTAAGTATATGCAATCCTGCTCACTTTTCACTTCCCTCATGACCATTATCTGCATACATATTCAAGGTAGAAGTCCATGCCTTGAGGCAAGTCATTCAAATAGATCATGAAGATTAAGTCCCAAAAGAGAACCCTAGGGCACTCCAAAGGTGAACACCCATTACAAGGCTCTTCGTACATGTGTCCTTTGTTCGATTCTCCTAAGATAATCTTCTATCTGATGGAAAGGTCTTCCCTTTACTTTTGCCTGGTATTATAGTCTCTTAATCTGCCTCTTATGTGGGAGTGTCAAAGCTTTCTGTAAATTTTGGGGGTTTGTTACACATGACTTCCTTTCCCCAAAACCATGTTGCCTCTCACTTCGGTAGGTCAGTCATTTGCTTTCTAAATAAATTTTCTGGTACCTTACAGATCAAACTCAACAAAACACATCTGTAGTTCAGTACCTCTTCCCAGTCTCTTTTACCACAAATAGGTATGACATGCATGCCTTTCCCCAGCAATATTCTTGGGCAGCATTTCAAGAGATCCATCCACTGTATCTGCCATATTTTAAGCAAACATGGTGAAATTTCATCATGACCATATTCCTTATAAGAGTTAAGACCTTATAGTATTCTGTTAAAGCCTTTTCTTGACATCTGTAGAACTTCCTCCCTATTACATCTCACTAGTGATGGAGCTATAGCGTTTTTCACTTTAAGAACACTTTTGACCTTATTATGTTCCTCGCATATCATGACAATCCCCACAACAATCTTTCCTTTAGAATCCCTAAACCTGATTAGCTGGTCTTTTAACTGACAATCTACTGATAAAATTATATAAAAGTTTCAGATTTTCACCTACTTTATCCACATATATTCTTTTAGAAATTTCTCTGTTCCTCATTTCTTGACCACATACACTCATCTGGCTGGCTGAAGGGTTGCCTATATCTGCGCATCTCAAAGTTCCCTCGCTATTAGACATCCTTCATTCTTCCTCTTCTTTAACCTTCCTTCTGTATATGAGGCTAAGGGTATACAAGTTCCCCCATTATAAACTTTATGTAACCTTTTACCTGGCTACTGATGTCCACTTCCCAATCTGTGTTACCACAGAAACTGTTAAGGTCTGCGTAGTTTCCACAAATATGTCTCCTCCTCAAGTCCTGTCTCATCTCTGCTCTTCTGACTTCCTAATTTATTACATAATCAAATTTAAGTATTACATGATCACTTTCGTCAAGAGGTTTATCATGAAATATTTTCAATATATTAAAATATGCGAAAAAAGGATCTAGTAATGACAGTGAATCAGTTTCTCTAATCTTAGTATGTTCAACTGCTGTAGAAAATTTTCAAGTTCCCATCCTAAAAAAATGTATTTCCATGATTCTATGTCATTTTGAGAATCCAAATCAGGGCAGTCTATCTCATTATAACTGAACTCCCCCATTATCAATACTCTACCTTTTCTGGGAAATACTTGTTTTACTGCTTCATGTACCATCCTGATTGCTCCTTCATTGTTGTCATTGTATCTTTGCTGTGATTTGTGGTCTCTGATGGGTTATGTATCATAAACACCACTAAACAGTTCTTTCCTTCAGCTACCATTCCATTATGTATGGTCTGAATGGGCCATCTACTGCCATTTCCTGGAACTACGGTTATCTCTCATTAGGAGACAATCCTCCTTTTAACAATCATATGTTCCCCTCTGGATGGAAAAGGTGAGATCTTATCTCTTTAGTAGGCTGTGTGTGTTTTCCCTTATACAATCCTAAATTCCAGTTCTTTATCATATACTCTTAATCCACAAGTATTTGTATACAATATTTTCAGTCCAACACTACCATCAACTAAGATTCCTGATTCTTGCAGCACTGGCACTATGGTGTTTCCTCTTGCCTCATTAGGCATCTGTTTTTTGCCTTCTGACTGTATCCTTTCCTTTTCTCTTTCTTCCCTTGGTCTATCAAGTTTAATGACTACAATTCTAAATTCCAACTTGCTTCCAAGTGTTTTAGCCCCACTTGGTACATCCTGGCAAGATGACTCCAAATCAAATGTAACCATAACTGGTCTTCCCATTAAGTCTTAATATCTTAATAACCACTCATTCTTTTTTTCCTTTATTGCAAAGACTGCATCTAGTAAGTCTATTGCCTCTGGCAACCCTTTAATGAAAATTTATTCCTTGTTAACTCTTTATCTACTGTATGTTCTCCATTCATTCCAAAATAATCAAACACTTACATCTGCTAAGTTCATAGTTAGACATTATATCTTATATTTTTTCATTATATTTTATCACCATTTCCCACATTAGCGAGGCAGAGGCAAGAAACAGACGAAGAAAGACCCATCCACTCTCAAACACATATACAAAAATACATGTATATATACATACATACATACAAACACATATACAAAAATACATGTATATACATATACATATATTCTTTCGTCTGCTTCCTTGCGCTACCTCGCTAACGTGGGAGACAGCGACAAATCAAAATATAAAAATAACAAATAATAAATATATATATATATATATATATATATATATATATATATATATATATATATATATATATATATATATATATATATATATATATATTTTTTCATACTATTCGCTATTTCCCGCGATAGCGAGGTAGCGTTAAGAACAGAGGACTGGGCCTTTGAGGGAATATCCTCACCTGGACCTCTCCTCTGTTCCTTCTTTTGGAGAAAAAAAAAAAAAAACGAGAGGGGAGGATTTCCAGCCCCCCGCTCCCTTCCCTTTTAGTCGCCTTCTACGACACGCAGGGAATACGTGGAAAGTATTCTTTCTCCCCTATCCCCAGGGAATATATATATATATATATATATATATATATATATATATAGCTTCTGATGCATATATCCTTTTTGTCCTCTATCCTCATGTTCTTAACACTACCTCACTAATATGGGAAATGACAAATATATATGAAATAAAATATATGTGGTTTGATTGACTAAGTAATGAAAGGGTAAAAGATATGTGTGGTAATAAAAAGAGTGGTTGAGAGAGCAGAAGTGGCTTTGTTGAAATAATTTGGACTCGTGAGGATGAGTAAGGAGGATTAACAGAGAGGATGTACATGTCGAAGATGGAGGGAACGAGGAGTGGGAGACCAAATTGGAGGGGGAAAGGTGGAGTGAGGGGGATTTTGAGTTATCGGGGCCTGAACATGCAGGAGGGTGGGGGGCGTGCGGGGAGTGGAGTGAGTTGGAGCGATGTGGTGTACTGGGGTCGACGTGGTGTCAATGGATTGAACCGGGGCGTGTGAAGCGTTTGGGGTGGGCCATGGAAGGTTCTGTGGGGCCTGGATGTGGAGGGGGAGCTGTGGTTTCGGTGCATTGTTGCATGACAGCTGGAGACTGAGTGTGAATGAATGGGGCCTTTGTTGTCTTTTCCTAGCGCTACCTCACACACATGAGGGGGAAGGATGTTGTTGTTCCATGTGTGGTGGGGTGGCGATGGGAATGAATAAGGGCGGACGGTGTGAGTTGTGTACATGGGTATATATGTATGTGTCTGTGTGTGTATGTGTATGTGTACGTTGAGATGTATAGGTATGTATATGTGGTGTGTGTGGACGTGTATGTGTATGCATGTGTGTGTGGGTGGGTTGGGCCGTTCTTTCGTCTGTTTCCTTGCGCTGCCTCGCTGGTGCGGGGGACGGCGACGGGGCAAAGTGAATAAATAGATAAATATATATAGGGGAGAAAGAATACTTCCCACGTATTCCCTGCATGTCGTAGAAGGCGACTAAAAGGGAAGGGAGCGGGGGGCTGGAAATCCTCCCCTCTCATTTTTTTTTTAAATTTTCCAAAAGAAGGAACAGAGAAGGGGGCCATATGAGGATATTCCCTCAAAGGCCCAGTCCTCTGTTCTTAACGCTACCTCGCTAATGCGGGAAATGGCGAATAGTATGAAAAAAAAAAAAAAAAAAAAAAAAAAAAAAATATATATATATATATATATATATATATATATATATATATATATATATATTGGAAAGGATCACAATTTTGCGCGTTATCAAGATATTCCTATGAGTCCACGGGGAAAATGAAACACGAAAAGTTCCCAAGTGCACTTTCGTGTAATAATCACATCATCAGGGGAGACACAAGAGAGGAATATAACAGTCAGTTGATATACATCGAAGAGACGAAGCTAGGACGCCATTTGGTAAACATGTTTGGACAATTGCGCTACCTCGCAAACGCGGGAGACAACGACAAAGCAAAATAAAAAAATAAAATAAATAAATAAAAAAAAAAAAATATATATATATATATATATATATATATATATATATATATTTGGAGTGAGTATTCTGAAGGTTTGTTGAATGTGTTTAATGATAGAGTGGCAGATATAGGGTGTTTTGGTCGAGGTGGTGTGCAAATTGAGAGGGTTAGGGAAAATGATTTGGTAAACAGAGAAGAAGTAGTAAAAGCTTTGCGGAAGATGAAAGCCAGCAAGGAAAGGCCCAACCCACCCACATACACATGTATATACATACACATCCACACAAGCAAATATACATACCTATACATCTCAACATATACATATATATACACACAGACATATACATATATACACATGTACATAATTCATACCATCTGCCCTTATTCATTCCCGTCGCCACCCCGCCACACATGAAATGACAACCCCCTCCCACTGCATGTGTGAGGTAGTGCTAGGAAGAGACAACAAAGGCCACATTCATTCACACTCAGTCTCTAGCTGTCCACATCCAGGCCCCACAAAATTTTCCATGGTTTACCACAGACACTTCACATGCCCTGGTTCAATCCACTGACAGCACGTTGACCTCGGTATACCACATTGTTCCAATTCACTCTATTCCTTGCATGCCTTTCACCCTCCTGCATGTTCAGGCCCTAATCACTCAAAATCTTTTTCACTCCATCCTTCCACCTCCAATTTGGTCTCCTGCTTCTCCTTGTTCCCTCCACTTCTGACATATATATTCTCTTTTGTCACCCTTTCCTCACTCATTCTTTTCATATGTCCAAACCATTTCAACACACCCTCTTCTGCTCTCTTAACGACATTCTTTTTATTACCACAAACTTCTCTTATCTTTTCATTACTTACTTGATCAAACCACCTCACACCAGATACTGACCATAAACATTTCAGTTCCAACACATCCACCTTCCTCCATACAACCCTATCTATAGCTACTAAAGCCTCTCAACCATATAATACACCATTTTTTGCTCTTCAAGATAATGTTCTCTCTTTCCACACATTCTTCATTGCTCCTAAAACCTTCACCCCCTCCCCATCCTATGACTCACTTCCTCTTCCTTGATTCCATTTGTTGCTAAGTCTGCTCCCAGACATCTTAAACATTTCACTTCCAGTTTTTCTCCATTCAAACTTACACTCCAACGAAGTTGTCTCTTAACCCTGCTGAACCTAATAACCTTGTTTTATGTACATTTACTCTAAACTTTCTCCTTTCACACACTCTTCCAAACTCAATAACCAACTTCTGCAGTTTCTCACTTGAATCAGCCACCAGAGCTGTATCATCAGTGAACAACAACTGACTCACTTCCCAGGCCCTTTCATCCTCAACAGACTGCATACTTGCCCCTCTCTCCCAAACTCTTGCATTTACCTACCTCACCATCCCATCCATAAACAAATTAAACCATGGTGACATCACACACCCTTGCCATAGACCGAACTTCACCAGGAACCAATCACTCTCATCTCTTCCTACTTGTACACATACCTTACATCCTTGGTTAAAACTTTTCGCTGCTTCTAGCAACTTAACTCTCACACCATGTAATTCTTAAGACCTTCCACAAAGCATCTCTATCAAACCTATCATATGCTTCTCCAGATCCATACACAAATCCATCTGTTTTTCGAAGTATTCATCACACACATTCTTCAAAGCAAACACCTGATCCACACATCCTGTACCACTTCAGAAAAACCGCTCCTCTCCAACCTAATGCTATGTACATACCTTCACCCTCTCAATACCCTTCCATATAATTTTTCAAATATACTCAACAAACTTATGCCTCTGTTCTATGAACACTCACCTTTATCCCCTCTGCCTTTACACAATGGCATTATACATGCATTCTGCCAATCTTCAGGCACTTTAACATAATCCATACATTAAGTGAATATCCTTATCACCCAATCAACAACATAGTCCCCCCTTTCTTAATAAATTCAACTGCAATACCATCCAATCCCAACACCTTGCCAGACTTCATCTTCTGCAAGGCTTTCACCACCTCTTCTTTCTACACAAAACCACTCTCCCTGACTCTCTAACTATGCATACCACCCCAACCTAAATATCCCATGCCTGCCATTCTATCATCAAACACATTTAACAATCCTTCCAAATACTCACTCCATCTCCTTCTCAATCCATCACTCTCTGTTATCACTTCCCCTTTTGCTACCTTCACCAATGTCCCCATTTGCTCTCTTGTCTTTTACACAATCTTTACCTCCTTTCAAAACGTCTTTTTATCCTCCCTGTAGTTTAATGATACTCTCTCACCCCAACTCTCATTTGCCCTTTTTTTTTAACTCTGCACCATCCTCTTGCTGCTTTCTCTTTTACATTACCCAATCATTTATACTCCTTCCTTGTAAGTGCTGCTCAAACTCCTCTCTTTTCTCTTTCACTAGCAACTCTACTTACTCATTTCACCACTCACTATCCTTTTAAATCTACCCACCACCCATCTTTCACAAGCCACATGCATCTCTTGCACATACCATCACTGCTTCCTTAAATACCTCCCATTCCTCTCTCTTCATTTGCTCTCACCTTTTGCCATTCTACACTCAATCTCTATGGGTATTTCTTCACACGTCTCATTTCTTACCCCTGGGGATGGGGAGAAAGAATATTTACCATGTATTCCCTGTATGTCGTAAAAGGCAACTAAAAGGGCAGGGGAAGGGGGGCTGGAAATCCTCCCCTTCAGTTCTTACTTTTCCAAAAGATAGAACAGAGAAGGGGGCCAAGTGAGGCTTTTCCCTCTTAGGCTCAGTCGTCTGCTCTTAATGCTACCTCACTAACGAGTGAAATGGCAAATATGTATGAAAAAAAATCTTTCCAAGCTCACTTACTCTCACCATTCTCTTCTACCCAACGTTGTCTCCTCTTTTTTAAAAACCTCTATAAACCTTCACCCTTACTTCCACAAGACAGTGATCAGACATCCCACCAGCTGCCCCTCTCAGCACATCTACACCCAAAAGTCTCTCTTTTACATGCTTATCAATCAACATGTAATCAAATAATGCCCTTTGACCATCTCTCGTATTTACACACATATACTTGTGTATATCCATTTTCAAACCAGGTATTCCCAATCATCAGTCATTTTTCAGCACACAACTTCAGAAGCTCTTCACCGTTTCCATTCATAACACTGAATGACCCATGTGCACCAATCATACCCTTAAATGCGACATTGCCTACCTTCGCATCACTACTACCTGGTATTGTGCACCAAAACTGCTGACATACTCACTCAATTGCCCCTATAACACTTGCCCCTCATGATCTTTCTTCTCATGGCCAAGAGCATAAGCACTAATAATCACATCTCTTGCCATCCACTTTCAGTTTTACCCATATCAATCAAGAATTTACTTTCTTACACTCTTTCGCACACTCCTACAACTGCTTCAGAAGTAGTGCTACTCCTTCCTTAGCTCTTGTCCTCTCATCAACCCCTAACTTTACTCCCAAGACATTTGAAAACCATTCTTCCCCTTCACCCTTGAGCTTGGTTTCACTAAGAGCCAGAACAACCGGGCTTCTTTCCTCAAACATACAACCTATCTCTCATCTCTTCTCATCTTGGTTACATCCACACACATTCAGACACCCCAATCTGAGGCTTCAAGGAGGATGAGCACTCCCCACTCGACTCCTTCTTCTGTTTCCTCTTTAAGAAATTGAAATACAAGGAGAGGGTTTCCAGCCACCCCCCACCCCACTAGCCACCTTCTTTGACATGGGGAATATGAAGGTAAAATTCTTTCTCTCACTTTGCACGTAAGTCCATCAGTTGTGGTTCATCAAACCTCATACCTCTGGCTTTCTCTAAAATCTCCATCTTTACTCGTAGGCACTGATCCTATATGCCTTTTGCTCTTCTTAAATTCTCATCTACGAACCATAAATTCCCAACTTTAACAGTATCATCTCATATACAGCTTCACTCAATGCCCGTGCCACCTTAGTTTCAGTGTTCCTAGGTTCCTGTTCCAGTGCATCAGTCAACAGGCTCTAAGTCTGTTGAATAGCCCCAAAAACTGCATCTCCCTTCCCACTATTTTAAACATTTTCTGTAATCAGTTATAGGCATTTCCTCTTGTTCATGAGCCCTAGGACATCTAGAATAATCTTTATGACTTTTCCTCTTTAGTCATTTTACCTTCATTCCACTACTTACAAGCCTTATTAACCCCCTCAACTGATGCCAATCTGAACTTAGGATCATTTATCCAGAATTTTACTTCCCTGAGTTCCTGTCTCATATCATGACACATCTCATGATTTTTAGATTGATCTCCGAGTTTCTTTACTTCTACTTCTAACTGTTACTATCTGATCCTGTCTTTTATTTCAACTATCTGCAAACTTTTCTTCTCTAGTGATACATGTTTCATCCCTTCCTCTTGCTTCCTTTCTGAGGCTGTTGTCACAATTGTCTGGTCTTAATATTCTCCCGTATCTAAACCCATTTCTAGCTAATATCAAACTGAAAAGATGAAAATTTAAGACGTTCAACGTGCAATATGAAAGTTATAACTTGACTGCCTTTATTGGTCCACCATCCAAACTAACTTGGGCCAATTACCTTCCTTACTCTTATTAGCCTCTTATTTTCTCGGTTCAGATGGTCTAAAGGTCTCAAACTTCTGCCCTATATCTAGAATAAAAGTGAAAGACAGTTGGCACACAAACAGAACTTGTCCAGAGGGGATATCTTTTAAAAGAAAGCTGTCACATTTGCAAAAGGTTGTAAATATTTCAACATCTAGATTTTTACAGTGACATTTCTTCACATCAGTTCTTAAATGAATTTACTCACTCCTCTTATCAGCCACTCAAAATAATTGTTCCTAGGATATCCTTTATATGAACAATATTTCAAACTTTTATTCTGCTGAGAATGGCAACACTCTAGTAGTGTGAAATATTAATAACCTATTCGTACAATATAGAACAGGAGTTTTACACTTTTCGGGGAGGGGGCACATGTGCACCACCTCAATACTCTCCAATATCAACTTCTTAAATGTATGTATGCTCTCAGTAATGATTACATCCTTAATCTCTACATTCCATTCATCCTATCTATCTACATCTCTAACAACCATTCCCTTTGAGAACTCACCCAAAGGGGTGACCATGGCAAAAGATTCTCCTTAACTGTTGAACTCCATTGCTGCTTCTTAGCCTTTAGTATCTCACCCTTATCAGGCCACTGGCAGAGAGCTTCTCTGGTGCAATGTTTTCAGAGCCTCCCACCTAATGTTCCCACCGACTACTTCTACCAAAATTTCCTTTCCAATGTTCCAATAAACTACTTCTATTTAATGCTCCCACCTACGACTTTTACCAAATGTTTCTACATAATGCTCCTTTTTATCTAGTGCTCCTACCATTTTGCCAAAAGGCAGACCCAGCACACAGCACTCACCACAGAAAAATCTAAAATTAAAAAGAATGAGTTGTGTGAGTTAAGTGTTGTCAAGTGTTATGTGTGAAAAGGAGAGATTGTATGTTTGGGAACAGAATAACAGTAGTCCACACGTGGGTGAGGCAAAAAGTAAAGACAGTTACCTGGGTCAAAAGACTGCAAATTGACAAACATTGAAGTGCTGGCTCACTATGCAGCCATCACTAACCCTCCCAATACCCAGGTGGGTATTACCAGTAATATAATTCCCTGGTCAGTGGCTGCCTACCAACTACTTCCTTCCATTTGCTCACCACACATACTCAAAAATATTTCTCTACATCGATTTTAACAAGTTTCTTACATACTTTCATGTTATGTCCTCTGGCTGCATTATCCCTACAGTGAAGAACTATTCAATATTTATGTTGTTGATTTGTTTCAAAAACTTAAAGGTTTAGCCCAAATCACACCTCACTCTCTTCTAAGGATGGCAAATTTAAAGCATCTAGCCTTTCCCTGTAACTCAGCTCTCTTAACTCTGGAACCATTTTTGTTGCACTCTCCAAGGCCTTTTTTATTATCTCTTTGTGCTTGTGGAGGTGCAGTGACCAACCTTGAGAAGCATGCTTTAGTTCTGCCTAAATGCAAGATATGAGCAGATATGCTCAATATATCCTTAACTATATCACCTGAAAGCTATTCTGATATCTGCCAGAAGGCAGTTTTTCTCCTTCACTATAATCCTAAAGTGGGGGTCAGGTGACAGGTTAGGGATGATGTTGACTCCTAAGTCCCTCTCACACACACAACCCTGAATCTTATTTCCTCCTAGATATTGTAAATATTAAGGTCTTTTTCCAATTAGTCCTATCCAAAATACTTTGCATTTGCTCTGGTTGAATTCTATCAACTGTGTGTGTGTGTTACTGGACTCCATCTGCATGAAGTTACACTGTGTGTGAAAAGTCACCTTCTGTAAGGCTGTATTCCTGGAAATAATGACTCACCAAAAAACTTCTCACTCTAAAGGAGTCGATTATTTTCTTGCTACTTGAAGTAGCATAGCCTTGGACTAGCAGGAGCTCCTAAAACAGGGTTCCTCGATTACTCTAGGATGCAATCAAGAAATGGGTCCAAGGGCAATTATAAAACAAATATATAATGATTACCCCAGGACATCTTTCTAAGAAAGAGTCCTGGTGTTATCCATGACCTCTTTCCAGAGACTCCTACAGCCCAAAGGAAAGCTCGACTTCTCTGAAGTGAGAAGTTCTTTGGCATGACTACTTAAATTGATGCAGTCTCACCTAAGATGACTTTTCACTTTATGACCTGTGGTCCCGACTAGTAGATGCAGCCAGCTTTCTGAGTGCTGTAGAAGTCTCATAAGGATAGCTGGGACTCCTGAGGCTGAAACTAAGTAAATATTTATATATTTCCTACATTAGTGAGATAACACCAGGAACACACAAAGAAAGGCCACATTTGCTCGCATCGAGCCTCTGGCTCATTTGCTCACATCAGGCCTCCGGCTGTCATGCGTAATGCACCAAAACCACAGCTCCCTATCCGCAAGTAGACCTCACATACCCCTCCATGGTTTACCCCAGATGTTTCACATGTCCTGCTTCAGTCCATTAATGCATGTTGACCCCAATATACCATACTGCTCTAATTCACTCTATCCCATCCACATCTTTCACCCTCCCGCATGTTCAGGCCCCAATTGCTCAAATTCTTTTTCGCTCCATTGTTCTATCTCCAATTCGATCTTCCCATTCTTGTTTCTTCCACTTCTGACACATATTCCTTCATTGTCAACCTTTTCTCACTCATTCTTGCCATATGTCTAACCCATTTCAGCAAACCCTATTCAGCTCTCTCAGCCATACTCTTATTACCCCACTTATCTAATAGCTTTTCACACCATCAGTGATGGATTGCGCAAAAGATGCTTGTGGCATGAGAAGAGTGGGAGGTGGGTTGATTAGAAAGGGTAGTGAGTGGTGGGATGAAGAAGTAAGAGTATTAGTGAAAGAGAAGAGAGAGGCATTTGGACGATTTTTGCAGGGAAAAAATGAAATTGAGTGGGAGATGTATAAAAGAAAGAGACAGGAGGTCAAGAGAAAGGTGCAAGAGGTGAAAAAAAGGGCAAATGAGAGTTGGGGTGAGAGAGTATCATTAAATTTTAGGGAGAATAAAAAGATGTTCTGGAAGGAGGTAAATAGGGTGCGTAAGACAAGGGAGCAAATGGGAACTTCAGTGAAGGGCGCAAATGGGGAGGTGATAACAAGTAGTGGTGATGTGAGAAGGAGATGGAGTGAGTATTTTGAAGGTTTGTTGAATGTGTTTGATGATAGAGTGGCAGATATAGGGTGTTTTGGTTGAGGTGGTGTGCAAAGTGACAGGGTTAGGGAAAATGATTTGGTAAACAGAGAAGAGGTAGTAAAAGCTTTGCGGAAGATGAAAGCCGGCAAGGCAGCAGGTTTGGATGGTATTGCAGTGGAATTCATTAAAAAAGGGGGTGACTGTATTGTTGACTGGTTGGTAAGGTTATTTAATGTATGTATGACTCATGGTGAGGTGCCTGAGGATTGGCGGAATGTGTGCATAGTGCCATTGTACAAAGGCAAAGGGGATAAGAGTGAGTGCTCAAATTACAGAGGTATAAGTTTGTTGAGTATTCCTGGTAAATCATATGGGAGGATATTGATTGAGAGGGTGAAGGCATGTACAGAGCATCAGATTGGGGAAGAGCAGTGTGGTTTCAGAAGTGGTAGAGGATGTGTGGATCAGGTGTTTGCTTTGAAGAATGTATGTGAGAAATACTTAGAAAAGCAAATGGATTTGTATGAAGCATTTATGGATCTGGAGAAGGCATATGATAGAGTTGATAGAGATGCTCTGTGGAAGGTATTAAGAATATATGGTGTGGGAGGCAAGTTGTTAGAAGCAGTGAAAAGTTTTTATCGAGGATGTAAGGCATGTGTACGTGTAGGAAGAGAGGAAAGTGATTGGTTCTCAGTGAATGTAGGTTTGCGGCAGGGGTGTGTGATGTCTCCATGGTTGTTTAATTTGTTTATGGATGGGGTTGTTAGGGAGGTGAATGCAAGAGTTTTGGAAAGAGGGGCAAGTATGAAGTCTGTTGGGGATGAGAGAGCTTGGGAAGTGAGTCAGTTGTTGTTCGCTGATGATACAGCGCTGGTGGCTGATTCATGTGAGAAACTGCAGAAGCTGGTGACTGAGTTTGGTAAAGTGTGTGAAAGAAGAAAGTTAGGAGTAAATGTGAATAAGAGCAAGGTTATTAGGTACAGTAGGGTTGAGGGTCAAGTCAATTGGGAGGTGAGTTTGAATGGAGAAAAACTGGAGGAAGTGAAATGTTTTAGATATCTGGGAGTGGATCTGGCAGCGGATGGAACCATGGAAGCGGAAGTGGATCATAGGGTGGGGGAGGGGGCGAAAATTCTGGGAGCCTTGAAGAATATGTGGAAGTCGAGAACATTATTTCGGAAAGCAAAAATGGGTATGTTTGAAGGAATAGTGGTTCCAACAATGTTGTATGGTTGCGAGGCGTGGGCTATGGATAGAGTTGTGCGCAGGAGGATGGATGTGCTGGAAATGAGATGTCTGAGGACAATGTGTGGTGTGAGGTGGTTTGATCGAGTAAGTAACATAAGGGTAAGAGAGATGTGTGGAAATAAAAAGAGTGTGGTTGAGAGAGCAGAAGAGGGTGTTTTGAAATGGTTCGGGCACATGGAGAGAATGAGTGAGGAAAGATTGACCAAGAGAATATATGTGTCGGAGGTGGAGGGAACGAGGAGAAGAGGGAGACCAAATTGGAGGTGGAAAGATGGAGTGAAAAAGATTTTGTGTGATCGGGGCCTGAACTTGCAGGAGGGTGAAAGGAGGGCAAGGAATAGAGTGAATTGGAGCGATGTGGTATACCGGGGTTGACGTGCTGTCAGTGGATTGAATCAAGGCATGTGAAGCGTCTGGGGTAAACCATGGAAAGCTGTGTAGGTATGTATATTTGCGTGTGTGGACGTATGTATATACATGTGTATGGGGGTGGGTTGGGCCATTTCTTTCGTCTGTTTCCTTGCGCTACCTCGCAAACGCGGGAGACAGCGGCAAAAAAAAAAAAAAAAAAAAAGCCCTCAAACATTCAATTTCCAACATATCAACCATCTTCCACACAACCTAATCTATAGCCCATAACTCACATTCATATAATACTGTTGGGATAACTATACCTTGAAACACCAATTGTTTACTTTCCAAATAACATTGTCTCTTTCCACACATTCTTTACCACTCCCATAACTTTCTCCCCCTTACTCACCCACCCTATGACTCACTTCTACTTCCATGTTTCCATTTGCAGCCAGGTCCACTCACAGGTATCTAAAATTTTCACTTCACTTCCTCATAACTCATACAACCTCCATTCACAAATTCTTCCAAACTCTATCATCAATATCTCGAGTTTCTCCCTCGAATCTACCACCAGTGCTGTATCATCATTAAACAACAACTGACTTACCAAGCCCTATCATACCCTACAAACTGCATACGCACCACTATCTCCAAGACTCTCACATTTACCTATATATACTTACATATACACACACACACACATATATTTATATACATATATATTCATTAATTTATTATACTTTGTCGGTCACCCGCATTAGCAAGGTAGCACAAGGAAATAGACAAAAGAATGGCCTAACCCACCCACATACACATGTATATACATACATACACGTCCACATGCACATATACATACCTATACATCTCACTGTATAATATACACACAGACATATACATATATACACATGTACATAATTCATACTGTCTGCCCTTATTCATTCCTGTCGCCACCCCACCACACATGAAATAACAACCCCCTCCCCCCCATGTGCTCGAGGTAGCACTAGGAAAAGACAACAAAGGCCACATTTGTTCACAGTTTCTAGCTGTCATGTATAATGCACCAAAACCACAGCTCCCTTTCCACATCCAGGCCCCACAGAACTTTCCATGGTTTACCCCAGACACTTCACATGCCCTGATTCAATCCATTGACAGCACGTCAACCCCGGTATACCACATCGTTCCAATTCACTCTATTCCTTGCATGCCTTTCACCCTCCTGCATGTTGGAAAGCAAAAATGGGGATGTTTGAAGGAATAGTGGTTCCAACAATGTTATATGGTTGCGAGGCGTAGGCTATAGATAGAGTTGTGCAGAGAAGGGTGGATGTGGTGGAAATGAGATGTTTGAGGACAATATGTAGTGTGAAGTGGTTTGATCAAGTAAGTAATGAATGGGTAAGAGATGTGTGGTAATAAAAAGAGTGTGGTTGAGAGAGCAGAAGAGGGTGTTTTGAAATGGTTTGGTCACATGGAGAGAATGAGAGAGGAAAGATTGACAAAGAGGATATATGTGTCAGAGGTGGAGGGAACGAGGAGAAGTGGGAGACCAAATTGGAGGTGGAAAGATGGAGTGAAAAAGATTTTGAGTGATTGAGGCCTGAACACGCAGGAGGGTGAAAGGCGTGAAAGGAACAGAGTGAATTGGAACTATGTGGTATACTGGAGTCAATGTGCTGTCAATGGATTGAAACAGGGCATGTGAAGCGTCCGGGGTAAACCATGGAAAGTTCTGTGGGGCCTGGAAGTGGAAAGAGAGCTGTGGTTTCAGTGCATTATACATGACAACTAGAGACTGAGTGTGAACGAATGTGGCCTTAGTTGTCTTTTCCTAGCGCTTTCTCGCGCACATGTGGGGAAAGGGGGTTGTTATTTCATGTGTGGAAGGGTGGTGACGGGAATGAATAAGGGCAGACTGTATGAATTATGTACATGTGTATATATATGTCTGTGTGTGTATATATATGTATACGTTGAGATGTGTAGGTATGTATATGTGCATGTGTGGATGTGTATGTATAAACATGTGTATGTGGATGGGTTGGGCCATTCTTTTGTCTGTTTCCTTGTGCTTCCTCGCTAACGCGGGAGACGGCGATAAAGTAAAATAAATAAATAAATAAATAAATAAATTCATATATATGTGTGTCTTTTCCTAGCGCTACCTTGTGCACATGCGGGGAGGAGGGGGTTGCCATTTCATGTGTGGCGGGATGGCGACAGAAATGATTAAGGGCAAACAGTATGAATTATGTACATGTGTATATATGTATATGTCTGTGTGTGTATATGTATGTATACGTTGAGATGTATAGGTATGTATATGTGCATGTGTGGACGTGTATGTATATACATGTGTACGTGGGTGGGTTGGGCCATTCTTTCGTCTGTTTCCTTGCGCTACCTCGGTAACGCGGGAGACAGCAACGAAGTAAAATGAATAATCTTTTTCTTTCAAACTATTCGCCATTTCCCGCATTAGCGAGGTAGTGCTAAGAACAGAGGACTGGGCCTCTAAGGGAATATCCTCACCTGGCCCCCCTCTCTGCTCCTTCTTTTGGAAAAAAAAAAAAAAAAAAATATATATAAATATATATATATATATATATATATATATATATATATATATATATATATATATATATATATATATATATATATCCCTGGGGTTTAAGGGAGAAAGGATACTACCCACCTGTTCACTGCATGTCGCTGCAGGCAACTAAGAGGGGTGGGAAGAGGGGGTTGGACATCCTTCTCTCCTGTTTTACTTTCCAAAAGAAGGAACAGAGAAGGGTGCCAAGTGAGGATTTCTTCCCTCTCAGGCTCAGTTATCTGTTTGTGATGCTACCTCATTCTGAAACATTTCATTTCATTTGCATCCACCCTCTTCTGCACATGCTCATCTATAGCCCATCCCTTGCATCCATACAACATTGTTGGGATTGCTATACCTTCAAACACACCCTTTCTCGCCTTTCATAGTAGTGATCTCTCTGTCCAAACATTCTTCATTGCACCCAGAACCTTTGCTCCCTCACCCATCCAGTGACTCAATCCTGCTTCCATGGTTCCATTTGTCGCCACATTCACTCACAGGTATCAAAAATACATCATTAACAAAATTTTTTTCCATTCAAGCTCATATCCCAATGTACCTACCCTTCTTACTTCCTTACTGTAATGATCTTACTTTTATTCACATTTGCATTTGTCTTTCTCCTTTCACTCACTCATCCAGACTCACTCACCAACTTTTGCAGTTTCTAACTTGAATGCCACCAAACAAATGACTCGCATCTTATGCCCCTTCAACCCCTATGAACTGCTTACTTGCCCTTCTTTCAAAAAACCTTGCTTTTGCTTCCCTTCATCCCATCCATAAACAAATTAAACAGCCATCATAATATCACACACACCTGCCACAGACCAACCTACACTTGGAACCATTCAATCTGCTCTTTCCTGCCTGCACACATTCCTACTCATAATTAGAATTCACTGCCTCTAGCAGCTTTCCTCCCACACCATATATTCTTAAGACTTTTAACAAGGCATCTTTATCAACCATATCATATACTTTCTCTAGACCCTTAAATGCCACATGTGTATCCCTCTGTTTCTCAATATTCTTCACACATTCTAAACATCTGACCCACAGATCCTCTACCATTCTGAAATTACATTGTTTCTCTCCAATTCCTCTTAATCACTACCTTCCCATACAACTTAAAAGATACAACCAACAAACTTAAACCTCTGTAATTTAAGCACTTTCCTTTAACCCTCTTACCTTTGTAATTGGCATAACACATACATTCCACCAATCCTCAGGTGCCTCACCATGTTCCATACATACACTGAATCCTAACTAACTAGTCACAACACAGTCACCCTTCTTATGAAGAAATTAATCTGCAATACCATCCACTCTTGCCACTTGTCACATTTTGTCTTGCTTATTGCTTTCACCACCTCTTCTGTAGTCAATAAACCACTATCCATGACTTTCTTACCTTTCTTTGACTCAAACACCTCACATCTGCCACCCTGTTATCAATAGAATTCAACATTCCATCAAAATACTCACTCCATCTCTTCCTCACTTCGTTACTACCTGTTACTAATACTCCATTTATCACCTTCACTGATATTCCCATTTGTTCTCTAATTTTAGTTTAGCACATACCCTTACCCACCTTCTCAAACATTCTCCATGAAATTTACTATTGATAATTGAATTTACTGCTGATAAGTGAAGCGTCTGGGGTAAACCATGGAAAGTTTTGTGGAGCCTGGATGTGGAAAGGGAGCTGTGGTTTCCGTGCATCATATACGACAGCTAGAGACTGAGTGTGAAGGAATGTGGCTTTTGTTGTCTTTTCCTAATGCTACCTCGTGCATGTGCGGGGGGAAGGGGTTGTCATTTCATGTGTGACGGGGTGGTGACGAGAATGAATAAAGGCAGCAAGTATAAATTATGTACATGTGTATATATGTATATGTCTGTGTATGTATATATTTGGATATGTTGAAATGTATAGGTATGTACACTGTGTGGACGTGTATGTGAGTGGGCTGTGCCATTCTTTCGTCTGTTTCCTTGTGCTACCTCACTAACGCGGGAGACAGTGACAAAGTATCATAACATATACATGAATGCTCATAAATGCACATGTACATACATATACATATATACACATGCATATATTCATACTTGCTTGCCTTCATCCATTCCTGTTGCTACCCTGTCCAACAGGAAACAGCATTGCCGCCCCCTTCGTCAGAGAGGTAGCACAAAAAAAAGAAAAGAGAAAAAAGAAAAGAAAAAAAAAAGGCCACATTTGTTCACTGTCTCAAGTTGTCATTAATAATGCACCAAAACCACAGCTCCCTATCCACATCCAGGCCCCATAGACCTTTCCATGATTTAAGCCAGATGTTTTAGTCCACTGACAGCATGTTGACCCTGGTATACCACATCGTTCCAATTCACTCTTTTCCTTCTCATTCTCTCCATATGTCCAAGCCATTTCAACACACCCTCTTCTGCTCTTTCAACTACACTCTTTCTATTACCACATATCTCTCTCTCTCTTAACTACACTCTTTTTATTACCATATATATCTCTTACCCTTTCATTACTTACTCGATCAAACCACCTCATGCTACATACTGTCCTCAAACATTTCATTTCCAGCAGATCCACCCTCCTCTGTACAACTCTATCTATAGCTCATGCCTCACAACCATTTAATATTGTTGGAACTACTATTCCTTCACACATACCCTATTTTGCTTTCTGAGATAATTTCATACTTGATCATTACTTTCCGTGTTAATGAGATAGCACTGGGAAACAAAGAAAGACAGACACATCCACTCACATACATAAATATCTTTTTTCATGTTGAAGGCTCCACTCACTGACAAAAGTCCACATCAAAGCCGGGCCTTAATTGAAATAGAGAATTATGAGGTGGAAAAAGACAAGGGAAAGTACTTGAAGGCCGTGAAAGACCTGTCTTTTGAAATGTGCCAGGTCATACGTACTGGGAAAGACATGAGAAGGTAGAGAGTTCCAAATCCTGGACGTGAAGGGGAAGAAGCAGGTATCAAAATGGCCACCCCTTGAGTTGCTGATGGATGCACAATAATTATCTGACACAGCAGCTTGCTGAGTATTGCATGGTCTAGCTAGTGGTTGGGGCAAACAAGCAGCCAGCTCTTGGGAGCAAAAACCTAAGTAATACATATAGAAGAGGGAAAAAGAACCAACATTGTGGCATAGGGCAAGGGGATCAAGTTTGGAAGCTAGCCTCGGACAGTTTACATGTCGGACTGCTTTCAACTTGACTCAACTCTATCAAGCAAGGATACAGAGCTAAAACCACCCCAGATATGAGAGCAGTACTCAATACAAGGATGAATCAATTCCTTGTGTAAATGGAGCAACTATTCAGAAGAGAAGTTTCGACATGTAAACAGGACACCCAGTTTCACATATTAGTGAGGTAGCATTAAGGACAGATGATTAGCCTCAGCAGGAAAATCCCCACTTGGTCTCCATTTCTGTTCCTTGTTTTGGGAAAGTAAAATTGGAGGGGAGGATGTCCAACCCCAACCCCCATTCTAACCCCTTTTTGTCGCCTTCTACAACACACAGAATATATGGGCAGTATCCTTTCTACCTTATCCCCTGGCACTACCTCACTGAAGCGGGGGGTAGCAATGCTATTTCCTGTGCGGAAGGGTAGCAACAGGAATGGTTGAAGGCAAGCAAGTATGAATATGTACATGTGTACATATACATATGTTGATATGTACATGTATGTATATGTGCGTGTATGTATATATTTCTATCTATTTATTTATTTTGCTTTGTCGTTGTCTCCCGCATTAGCGAGGTAGCGCAAGGAAACAGACGAAAGAATGGCCCAACCCACCCACATACACATGTATATACATACACGTCCACACACAGCACATATACATACCTATACATCTCAATTTTTTTTTTTTTTTTTTTTTTTTGCTTTGTCGCTCTCCCGCTTTTGCGAGGTAGCGCAAGGAAACAGACGAAAGAAATGGCCAAACCCACCCCCATACACAATGTATACACACACACACGTCCACACACGCAAATATACATACCTATACATCTCAATGTACACATATATATACATACACAGACACATACATATATACCCATGCACACAATTCACACTGTCTGCCCCCATTCACTCCCATCGCCACCTCGCCACACATGGAATATCATCCCCCTCCCCCCTCATGTGTGTGAGGTAGCACTAGGAAAAGACAACAAAGGCCCCATTTGTTCACACTCAGTCTCTAGCTGCCACGCAATAATGCCCGAAACCACAGCTCCCTTTCCACATCCAGGCCCCACACAACTTTCCATGGTTTACCCCAGACGCTTCACATGCCCTGATTCAATCGACTGACAGCACGTCAACCCCGGTATACCACATCGAACCAATTCACTCTATTCCTTGCCCTCCTTTCACCCTCCTGCATGTTCAGGCCCCAATCACACAAAATCTTTTTCACTCCATCTTTCCACCTCCAATTTGGTCTCCCACTTCTCCTTGTTCCCTCCATCTCCGACGCATATATCCTCTTGGTCAATCTTTCCTCACTCATTCTCTCCATGTGCCCAAACCATTTCAAAACACCCTCTTCTGCTCTCTCAACCACGCTCTTTTTATTTCCACACATCTCTCTTACCCTTACATTGCTTACTCGATCAAACCACCTCACACCACACATTGTCCTCAAACATCTCATTTCCAGCACATCCACCCTCCTGCGCACAACTCTATCCATAGCTTACGCTTCGCAACCATACAACATTGTTGGAACCACTATTCCTTCAAACATACCCATTTTTGCTTTCCGAGATAATTTTCTCGACTTCCACACATTCTTCAAGGCTCCCAGGGCTTTCGCCCCCTCCCCTAGCCTATGATTCACTTCCGCTTCCATGGTTCCATCCGCTGCCAGATCCACTCCCAGATATCTAAAACACTTTACTTTCTCCAGTTTTTCTCCATTCAAACTAACCTCCCAATTGACTTGACCCTCAACCCTACTGTACCTAATAACCTTGCTCTTATTCACATTTACTCTTAACTTTGTATATATATATGTATATATATATATATGTATATGAATGGATGGTCTATTCTTCGTCTGTTTCCTGGTGCTACATTGCTGACGCGGGAAATATATATTTTTTCTATTCCTATTATACTTTGTCGCTGTCACTCATGTTAGCGAGGTAGTGCAAGGAAACAGACGAAAGAATGGCCCAACCCACCCACATACACATGTATATACATACACGTCCACACACGCACATATACATACCTATACATTTCAATGTATACAAATATATACATATACACAGACATATACATATATACACATGTACATAATTCGTACTTGCTGCTTTTATTCATTTCCGTCGCCACCCCGCCACACATGAAATGACAACCCCTGCATGTGCGCAAGGTAGCGCTAGAAAAAGACAACAAGGGCCACAGTCATTTACACTCAGTCTCTAGCTGTCATGTATAATGCACCGAAACCACAGCTCCCTTTCCACATCCAGGCCACACAAAACTTTCCATGGTTTACCCTAGACACTCCACATGCACTGATTCAATCCACTGACAGCACATCGACCCCGATATACCACATCGTTCCAATTCACTCTATTCCTTGCATGCCTCTCACCCTCCTGCATGTTCAGGCCCCAATTGCTCAAAATCTTTTTCACTCCATCCTTCCACCTCCAATTTGGTCTCCCACTTCTCGTTCCCTCCACCTCTGACACATACATCCTCTTTGTCAATCTTTCCTCACTCATTCTCTCCACGAGACCAAACCATTTCAATACACCCTCATCTGCTCTCACAACCACACTCTTTTAATTACCACACATCTCTATTAACCTTTCATTACTTACTCGGTCAAACCACCTCACACCACATATTGTCCTCAAATATTTCATTTCCAATACATCCAACCTCCTCCATCTGCATGTAGTTACACCATACTGGTGAGGCTTAATCATCAATAGCTGAAAATAGGGACACGCTCATTGAGAAACTTCTTATTCCAACGGAGTCCACCACTTCCATGATTTTATTTGGACTGCAGCCTCATAGCTGCAAAAGCTTCATCAAAAGAGTCCTAGGATTGCATAATTAAATATCAAAATCTTAAAAACAATTTTACACCAACTTAATAATGCCAACCATTTCCATCACTCATAGGAGGATGGTGAGAGTAGGATATTCCTCCATCTCTTCAGTTACCATTCACCTTCAATACCATTGAAGAGTAATCTGCAGCACTTTACATCATTTTGTGAAGAATTCTGCAAGCTGGTTTAGAAAACAGAATAAGTGAAGCATCTGGCAACTTTTTTTAAGAAATATGAGTGAAAGGAATTAGGATCTATTACCTACAGGATACTGCACTATGGCTTCTTGGCTGCATCTGTTTAAAATATGAAATATTAAAAATATGAAGCAATCTTTTTCCCAGTTACCTACTCTTTAAAGGATAATGATTTCAAGTCCACATAGCCCAAACTGTCTGCAGCTCTAAGACATACTAGGTTTTAAAGGACTACAGTATGTTGTTTAGAACATTAAAGTGATAGCTATCTACAAAACAGTTACTCTTACATCTGTGGCTTTTATGATTACTAACTATAAATACATATATGTCTAATCTTTACAATAACTCCATAATCTACAATAAAATTAGGCATGAATTAAATATCTTTTCACTGATCCAAAATTTATGCCAATCCTATACCTATTCTGAGTATGCAATCATTCTTCAGCCTTCAATGAAAAAAAATCCAATGCTGTTCAAACTTTCTAAATCATCGAGTCCTGTGCACAGCAGATTAATATCATCAAAATATTAAGACACTTAAAAGACTGTAGTTATAGTAAAAAGTCACTCAGCATGCATTCACTACTTCTATTTGAAAATGTCACAATATAAAGCTCTTGTGAAGCTGACGAACATAGAGGAAATTTGTATACATTTCTAAATACCTATTAAAAAAATAATGGTGAATATAAAGGTAGCAGGACAACCCATTGGTGCAGCAGAGGGAGAAGAGCCAGGTTGATGTTACATCTGTAGCACACAGCAGTGGTTGTTTGTGAAGTCTGTGTATTATCAGTAACATTTACAACACTGCAGAAAGTGTACACACCCTGTTCATATGGTGTTCTGTGCACTGCTTTGTATGCAGTACATACCTTTCTACAAATGCAGACACCTGCAGTCCATAATAATATTCTTGTTAGCTCCCTCGAAAAGGATTGTTATTAAAGGTTCACTAAGCCAGTGAAGCAAGCATGGCTAATGCATGTCTGGCAAGAAAACCTTTACATATGTCATGCTGAGTGTTTCACACTGTGCAGGGAAAAAACTTCCTAGTGTTGAGTATCTCATGTTAATTTCTTTGTTACCATGGAAACTGACAGATGAGTCAAGAGGGATTTTCCCATCACAATTTCAAGATGAACTGATGAAGATGGTGCTAAATGTTGTTGGTATACATAAATAATGACAAGTGTAAAAAGGTTCGGGGATTGAGATTTAATGTAATCCAAGTCAATGAGTTACTTCACATACAATGATATCGAGTAAAGCCAAAACTTTATTTCTTTTTAAGAGTATATATGGTGCTCCCAACATGAACTGTGATCACATCTGTTAAATGTGAAGTGCAGCAGAACATGCGTTGTCATCAAATGGTTATCAGGTTATCAGGTATGCAATGAGCCAGGTTCGTAAAGCATTCTTTCATTCTATAAATTCATATTCATTACCTTGTGAATTTCATATATGGTCAAAATCATTTCAAATTTCAAGGTATGTTTACTTTTAATGCTTATATAAATAAACAAAGCATAATGATAAATCTTCAAGAGAATGTGAATAAGATTTGAAAATCTACTTATAACAAAAATAATATACAATGAGAAATCATCCAATGGAATCCCTATACAATACATAAGAAAGGGTTCCTGTCATCAGATGCTCAACAGACCTGACTCATCTAGTTTCACAGCAAGTGGGATATTACAGCAAAAGTGATAACTTGAAGATGGTTCTGTGGCTCACTAGAGCTGTGTATGATAATCATTTTCTCATCTTTTCTCAGTATGTTTTGGTTATGTAGTGTAGTATGACAAACCTTTTTCATGTGCATAATTTACGAAAGTATATTTACTGATGCCTTCTAATAAAAAATCTGTATGCTGTATCTTGAGGAAAGTGTAGTATGTCAGAGGAAGTGCAAGTTTACCTTATACTGGTGTTGTGAAAGTAAATGATGAGAAAATAATGAGGTTCTGATTCATATATGAACAGTGAGTTTTTTTTTAGATATCTAAGGGGTCAATATTATCCCAAAAACTTGATGTTGAAAATATCTAGGCCAGCATTAAATGGAGGTGAATTAATGTATGACTCAGTTATATCACATACATTAATTTTTTTGACAGCAAAGTAAGGTATAATTTATAAAAACGCATGTTCTGAAGTGTTTCACCAAGTCTTGTTAATTAGGTTAGTTATTAGTTTTCATTTCAATTAGTTCTTACATCTGAAAAACTAACTGAAGACTGTCTGTCATGTGTCACTCGATTCATATCTTTTAGGAAGAGCTGAAAGAACTAATTTTCACTAGAAAGCAAGAAATGTAAACAGTATTCTTCAAGTGTATACAATAGAAAGTGTTAGTCTTAAGAGCACAATAAGAGACCAAGTTATAATGAACAAGACATGTTACTTAATGTAAACAAAGAGAGTCTCCACAACCTCATGGCCGAGTAGGTAAAGAGAGTGTTAAAATTTACTCGAATGAGAATGAAAAAATAATAAACTATATATATATATATATATGTTTACAGAGTGTGGGGATAGGATTTATCTGTTTTGTAACTTATTATTTCTCTGTGTTAAAATAGCTAATTACTTGTTTATTTAACTGTGCAGTACAGCAGCAAAACTGGCTAACCCGTGATGGAATAAAAAGATTTAATTTTCAATATACTTCAACTAAATATGCTGGAGTAAGAAACCTTTAATGACTGAAAACCAAATCTATACAAGGAGTCTAACATTTCAATACTTACTGATAAAATTGTTCAACATCGTTGGTTCAGTATTTAAAAAACAAGTTAAGAAATGCACTTAATATTATTGCTGGGCACACTACTAAACAATACATTCTACTTATCATTTTCTTTTAAACTCATAGGGAGCACTGTGCATTCAAAAAGTAGAGTCTAAGCGTGACATAAACCTCTGCACAAATGAAGTGATTCTATTACCAGAAGTGCATTACTGCTACACCAAATGACTTAACTATGTTCCTGCAGATGCTTCTGTGTTTGTGATTCCTGCAGATGCTTCTGTGTTAGTGGTTTTGCAAAGTAATGACTGAAGTTCAACAATCCTTAAGCAGAATCATGGGAAATTGGTATGATGCATGCTGAAGTTACTGAACCACATCTAAACAATTTTGTTTCTACAGAAAATCAACATCTCAAAATCAAAACTGAAAAAGTTGAAGAAAAAAAATTCACTTTGAATTAATTAATCAATCATCATACAATAACAGCTGCAAGTTAATCTAATGCAGAACCTTGGTTAGGTTTTTTGCAGAGAGCTTTAAAATTCCCAGAAATATGTTTGGTATCAAAAATTATGTAGATGATTTCCTTTGAATGATAAAGAATATGAAAAAAGTTAGAAAGCAGAGTATACATCTCAGTTAATATGTTCTAGTACACTGCATTAGTCTCCAAAACACTTACTTAATGGGAAAGTCTTGTTCTTGAATGTTATCTAGTATTCTTGACAGAGCTTTTTCAATTATCATAAGAAATAATACTGATATCAGAGATATATATCTCATATACTTAGAATCTATCTTCTCCACGATCCTATCTCATATACTTAGGATCTGTGTCTTCTCCATAACCATGTACCAAAAAATATATGGAAGATAGACTGGTCAAATGATGAGTAGCATTCTGTGATTTTAAGACTCAGGGCATGAAATACAGCTCCTCACTTCTAACAAATAATTCCACAGATTACTACCGACCCATTGTAAGGGAAAATAGCAATCTTAGCTCATCTTCTGTAACCATTATGAATGGTGTTTTAAATGAGCCTTGTTCAAAATTACCAATTTGCTCTGATGAGTTTTCCTATATGAAACTGTTATATAACACTAAGGAATTACTGTGAAGACAAAGGATGTCGTAATGTGAAAATGCTGAGTGAGATTATACAATTATTTAATGACAACTGCTGTATTATGCAAGAATGTTGTATTATAGTGCAAGAGTGTTGTATTGTGCAAAGGTGTTGTACAGTGCAGGAGAGTGTTGGGATAGTGTCAGGACAGGACAGGGCCCACACCGGACACAGGTAGGACAGCGATCAGCAGCCAGGTAGCGGCGGCCGGACTCACTCACGATACTCACAAGTCGCACTCTAAACTTGGTCCTCACGCAACCATTGTCACGCCTGCTTTCAAATGATGCCTAAGGTGCTTTCACGGCTGTTTAAGTCCTAATAAAATTGAAGAGAGTCAAGATGGGGCCGCGATGAAGCGGTGAGAACATCAACACTAGGCTGTGTTCTCATCGCTAGGTTAATTACATCATCAGAGTAGCCTGAAACCTGCATCAAATCTGAGAGTAAGTGAAGAAAAGAGTTTCTGCCAATAAAATTAATAAAAATTAAGGGGCAGAACTGAACAAAAAGAATTATGAAGCTACTTGTAAATAAACAAGGGCAATCAAATGTAAAACTTTGCAACAAGAAACATATACACAGCTTCTAACAAGGGAAGTGCAGAGGGAGGTTGTGCTGGGAATGATAAGAGCTCAAGGCTGGGGCAGCCAATTACTCTGATTCTTGGAAAGTGCACAAAAATAAACAAAAATGAACATGGATTAATTCATATTCCTAATACAGATGAAAATTTCATAATATGAACCTGAAAAATCCTCCCTAACTCACATGTTCTTTCCTGGATGAACTGACTTGACCTGTATCATAAGAGTTGCACTGAAAAACCTTTACTCACATAGAGACTTAAACACATTTCAAATAAAAGTGTCCTTTTAAAAACCACCCATTTAACTACCAATCCTTTCTACACCTTAGGAAACTTTTGCCCATATTCATTAAACAAGATTATACAGTATATCAATTATCCACAATCACTGATCTTCCTCAGATCATATACAAAGTTAAATTCCCACAGAAAAAAATAATTTCATATATAGTACATATTCTCTCCATATCATATTCCTTATAGCTGTACTATATTATCATTATCATTATTACTATTATTATCATTATCATCATCATCCTTATTTATTATCATTATTATTCATCTAATTATTATTATCATTATTATATCATTATCATTATCATTATTATCATTATTATTATCATCATTATTATTATTATCATTATTATTATTATTAATTATCATTATTATTATTATTTTAAATTTTTAAATTTTTATTACATTATCAAATTTTCAAATTTTTATCATTATTATAAACATTATTAAATTTTCATTTATCAAATTTTCCAAATTTTCAAATTTTTATTATCAAATTTTCATTAAAAATTATTATCATTATTAATAAATTTTTCATTATCAATTTTTATTATCCATTATCATTATTATTATTATTATATTATCATTATTATCATTATCTTATCATTATTATTATTTTTCATTTTATTTATTAATTATTATTATCATTTTTATCATTATATTATTATTATATTATTATTATTATTATTATTATTATCATTTTTTTTATATCATTTTAATTTTTCTTATTTTTTATTATTATATTTTTTTATCATTATTATTATTATTATCAAATTTTCATTATTATTTTTTAAAATTTTTATCATTATTATTATTATTATCAAAATTTTATTTAAACATTAATTATTATTATTATATTATCCTTATTTTCATTATTATTATTATCATTTTTTTTTATTATTTTTTTTTTATTATATTTTTTTATTTTAAATTTTCATTATTATTTTTATTATTATTATATTATTCAATTTATAAATTTTCATTATTTAAAATTTTTATTATTATTTAAACATTATTATTATCATTTTTTTTATTATTATCATTATTTATTATTTTTATCATTATTTTATTATCTTACATTATTATTTTATCATTTTTTTTTATTATCATTATCATTATTCATTATCATTATTATTATTATCATTATTAATTTATTTTATTATCATTATTTTTATTATTATTATATTATTTATTATCATTATCATTATTATTATTATCATTTATTATTATTATTATCATTTTTTTTATTATCCCCTTATTATCATTATTATTTATTAAACATTATCATTATTATTATTATCATTATTATTATCATTATCATTATTATTATCATTTATCATTATTATCATTATATTATTTTTTTATCCAAATTTTTATTATTTTTTTTTTATTATCATTATTTTTTTTTTCATTTTATTATCTTTATTATTATCATTATTATCAAATTTTCATTTTTTTTATTAAATTTTTATTTTCATTATCAATTTATTATTATTATTATTTTAATTTTTATTTTTTCATTATTATATCATTTCCTTTTTTATTACTTATTTTTTTTTCATTATTAATTACATTATTATCATTATTATTTCATTTTTTATTATTTTAAATTTTATTATCATTTTTTTATTATTATATTTTATTATTATAAATTATTTTTATTAAACATTATTTTTTTTTCAAATTTTTATTATTTTTATTATATTATTATTATTTCATTATTATTTTTCATTATTATTATCATTATTTTTATCATTATTATTATAATTTATTATTTTTTTTATCCTTATTATTCATTAATTTTTTTTTATATTATCATTATTATTATTAAATTTTCCTTTCTTTATTATTATTATTATTTTTATCATTATATTTATCAAAATTTTCTTATTATTATCATTATTATTATTATATTTTTTATTTTTATTATTATTTTTAATTTTTATTATCATTTTTATTATATTATCATTATTATTATTATTATTATTATCATTATTATCATTTATCATTATTATTATTCAAATTTTTATTAAAATTTTCATTATTATCATTTTTATATTATTATTTTTATCATTATTTATTATTACCCCTTTTTTTCATTATCATTATTATTATCATTAAAATTATATTATCAAATTTTCAAATTTTCATTATTATTATCATTTATTATTATTATTATCATTATTATTATCATTATTATTATCATTATTTCATTATTAATATTAATTTTTATTTTTTATCATTATCATTTTAAATTTATTATTAAATTTTCTTACTTTATTATTATTAAAATTTTTATATCATTATTATTATTATTATCATTTTTAAAAAATTTTCATTATCATTTATTATTATTATCATTATTATTATCCCTTATATTATTATTATTATATTATCCCCTTATTATCCATTATCATTATTTTTTTATTATCATTATATTATTTTTAATTTTTTATTATCATTATTATTATTATCAATTATTTAATTTTTTTTTCAGTTTTTATTATATATTTAAATTTTCTTATTTTTTTTATTATTATTATTATCAAAATTTCATATAATTATTTTATTTTTATTTTTATTTTCCCCCATTACTATTTTTATCATTATTATTATTTTTTAAAATTATCATTATTATTATTCATTATTAAAATTATCCATTATTATTTTTTTTTATTTATCATTATTATTATTATTATTATTAAATTTTTATTATCATTATTATTTTCATTATTTTTATTTTTAAACATTATATTATTATTATTATTATTTATTATTATTATTATTAATTTTTATTTTTATTATCATTTAAATTTTTTTTACTTTATTTTTATTATCATTATTATATTATTATTATTATTATTATTTATCATTTATTATTATCATTATTTTTATTTTTATTATCATTATTATTATTATTATCATAATTATCTTATTTATTAAATTTTATCATTTATTATTATCATTATTATTATTTTTTTAATTTATTATCATTATTATATTATTATTTTTTATTATTTTTTTTTTATTATCATTATTTAAATTTTCATTATTATTTTTTTCATTATTATCATTTATCATTATTATCATCATTTATCTTTTTTTTTATTATTATTAAACATTATTATATATTATCATTATTTTTAAATTTTCTTATTTATTTATTATTATTATTATAAATTTTTATTATATTTTTATTATTATTAAATTTTCAGTATTTTTATTATTATAAATTTTTTAACTTTATTATTATTATCCTTATTAATATATTATCATTATTAAATTTTTTCTTTTTTTATTATTATCATTATCATTATTATTATTTATCATTATTATATCATTAAATTTTTTATTTATTTATTATTATCATTATTAATTTTTTTCTTATCATTTTTATTATTATCATTAAATTTTTATTATTATCAAATTTTAAATTTTATTATATTATTATTATTAATTTTATTATCATTAAAATTATTATTCCCTTTATCCCTTATTATTATTATTATTATTATTATTTAAACATTATCAAATTTTTATTTTTTTATTAATTTTTATTTTTCCTTATCGTTTATTTCATTATTAAATTTTCTTTTTTATTATTATTTTATTATCATTATTATCATTTTTAATTATCTTTTTTTGTTTATTATTATTATTATTATTATTTTTATTATCATTATTAAATTTTTATTATAAATTTTCAAATTTTTATATTTTTATTATTATCCCTTATTTAAATTTTCATTATTATAAATTTTATTATTATTAACATTATCAATATTATCATTATTATTTTAAATTTTATTATTATTATTATCATTATTATTTTTATTATCAAAATTTTTTTATCTTATTTAAATTTTTTATTATCATTAAATTTTTATTAATTTATTATTATCATTTAAATTTTCTTGAAAGATGGAGTGAAAAAAAGATTTTGAGCAACTGGGGCCTGAACATACAGGAGGGTGATAGGCATGCAAGGAATTGAGTAAATTGGAACGATGTGGTATACCATGGTCGATGTGCATTCATTGGACTGAACCAGGGCATGTGAAGCGTCTGGGGTAAACCATGGAAGGTCTGTGGGGCTTGGATGTGGATAGGGAGCTGTGGTTTCAGTGCATTATACATATATAAAACATTCTGAGGGAAAAGAAATCACTTCTTATTTTCTTATGTTTTAAGCAGCTAAAAGTGAGTCACCACATTCTCTAATCATACATGGAACAGTACCTTGTGGTTAAGCTAAGCATCTCATACATTAAGTAAATCTTATAATATTTTTCTGCTCTACCTACTCTTTTTTGTCAGCATTAAAACACTTTAAACGTTTAAAGCACCTTAAAGCTATAAACTTTAATAAAAACATATCTAATGACACAATACTGTAAAATCACAACTCACTTCTTCCATCTAATCCAACCATTATCGTCAAACAGCTTGAAGGTTACTGAGCTGCAAGAAACCATTGTATCTTTATGTAAAAGTATATGAGCTGTCCTTGTTTAAAAAAAAAATTCATACAAAAACACAAAATGAGTGTCTTCTGTCAAAATCATTGATGCTTTAACTTGGCACATTTCAAAATACAAGACTCAGATTATCAACTTCTAGAAAAATTTTTTTTCACATTAAGCGACTTATGATGAAGGTTCATAATATTAAATTGTAATCTTGACTAACATTTGAAAGTGGTTTCCCTTTTGCAGTTTCAAAATAAAGTTGTTTAAATTTCACAACAATTGCCAAAAATGTTTCTGAGAAATTACAAGTTCTCAATATGTACTTTCATGAGCCAGCCTTCTCTTAATATTTACAATTTTCTCACACAATATTTCGTTATAATCTGGAATTTTCCAATTCATGTGACTAACTTAATGGATAAATATTCCCAGCCTTGCCTAAACACACACACACACACACACAAACAGTGAGATATCGACAGAAAACATTAACTGAATGCTAAGAAGCTTTGAGACATTCAAGGTTCATAGTCCTCATGAAATTTCACAATTGCTAAAAATATGTGCAGATATGCTAGATAAACCTCTTGAAATACTGTTCAAGATATGATTGGAGATGGGCAGAGTGCCAAGAGGAGGGAGGAAGCAAACATTACATCTGACTATAATCATAAAAGGGGACCAGATACAAGCACTAAACTATAGACCTGTCTCACTGATGAAGTGTGGTCTTCAAAGTTCTGGAAAAGATAATCAAAAAGAAAATGTCTAACTTTCTACCGAGGAGGAATTACTTAAGTGAAAGACAGCATTGTTAGGGAAAGGAAGTCATGTACAACAAACCTCTTAGCTTTCCATGGGAGAGTGACCTCTATCATAGAAAAAAGACATGGCAGGGTAGATTGTCAATATCTGGAATACCAATAGGGATATGACACTGTATTGCATAGGAAGCTGATTAAGAAGCAGAATCACCAGGCAGGAATCTGGGAAACACTCTGCCAATGAATAGAAGATTATCTCAGTGGAAGAGAACAAAGGACACATATTAGGGGAGCCTCCTCTAAACCTCATGAGGTGGATTAGTGGAATGACTAAGGATTCTGTTCTGGGCCATTACTCTTCTCGATATATGAAAATCTCTTGCCAGAAGGACAGGATTCCTACCTGAATATATTTGCTGAAGATGCAAAGATAATGAGGTAAGTAAAAAGTGAGGAGGATTGCATCAACTATAATATAAGGTGATCTAAAAGGACTCTGAAGTTAGTCTGATACACAACTGGTGAAAATCAACTCAGGCAAATATAAAGCAATGAGAGCAGAGAGAAAGAAGGCTTCAATATGATTATTACCTAACTAGAAATAATCATCAGGATTTTGTGTATGAGAATCTGAGAGTCAACATCACCCCAAACCTGTTGCCATAATCCCTCATTACCAGAGGAGTAAAGGAGAAAAACTATTTGCTGACAAATATTAAAAAAACTGTCAAGTATATGGAAAAGGAAATATTCGGTAAGCTGTTCATGTTCTATAAAAGGTCAAAACTAGAATATGCTTCTTGAGTTTGGTCACTGCATTTGAAGAAGCACAAACGGCTAATACAGATGGTTCAGAGGACGGCAACAAAGATGGAACCAGAAAGGAGAGAGGTGAATTACCGACAAAGATTACAGGCGTGAAATCTGCCCACCCTCAAGGAAAGGAAGTGTGTGGGGTGACCTGGGCACAACCTTAAGTTTTGAAAACATGCTGATTACACAGAAAGTAAGAAGTTCTTTAAAAGATTTAGATAGAAAAATTAGAGGACATGGCATGAAATTAAAAGGAGATTTTGATGTGGCCACCCCCTTGACACGAGTTCCTGGAAGGAACAGGCATCAGAGATGTAGATTGATGGACAGATAACAGACATGAAATTAAGCAAGATTCTTACAGATTTTTTTTTTTTTTAAGTATACTTATACTGGTAGTGGATAATGGAATATGATGACAGAGGATATGGTTAATGAAAACAGCATACATAAAGTTAAGTTATATGATTAGAGAATGTTCAAGAGATGGGCCCCTCAACTGTAAAACCTTTCTTATAAAATACAAATAAGTAATTATACACACAGGGCAGAGTGGAATACAGGTGAAGTTTGCTGAGGGTGGGCCCTATGTACACAGCCAGGTACAGGATACTATCTCAGGTATGTGGTACAGTGGGTGGGAGACATAAGAGAGCACAGGCAGTTTGGTACAGCTGTGAAACAATGAAAACTTATTTAAATTTATGCATGGATCATGGTGAGGTGCCTTAGAATTGTAAGAATGCATTCATAATGTCAATGCAAAAGGGGAAAGGGGAACAACAGTGTTTGAATCACAGAAGCATCGGTTTGTTAACTGTACCAGGTAAGTTATACTGAGCATCAAACTCGGAAAGTACAATGTGGTTTCAGAAGCGGTAGAAAAACAGAGGTGTGTGTGTGTGTGTTTGTGTGTGTGTGTGTGTGTGTGTGTGTGAGAGAAAGAGAGAGAGAGAGAGAGGGAAACTTAGAACAAAAGGATTTGTAAGAGGTATTTATGGATATGGAGAAAGCATATGATATGGATGATATATATGCTTTATGGAAGGTGTTACAAATATGTGGTGCAAGAGGAAAGCCATTAGAAGCAATCAGGAGTTTTTATCAAGAAAGTAAGGTAAGTGTGTGAGTAGGAAGAGAGGTTCCAGCATAAAGTAAGTCTGGCAGCGGAGTATAATTTCACCAGGGATGTTCAATTTGTTTATGGATGGGGTGGTGAGGAGGTAAATACAAGGATCTTGAAGAGAAGAGAAAGTTACAGTCTGTAGTGGGTGAGGGAGCCTGGGAAGTCATTTTTTTTTTTTTCCTGAAGATTTAGCACTGGTGGAAGATTTGAGTGAGAAACTCCAGAAGTTAGGGCCAAGGATGAGCAAATGTGAATAAAAGCAAGGTTATTAGGTTTATCTCTGCAAAGAGAGGGGTTAGTTGGAATGTGAATTTGAATGG